>NW_025894259.1:1006300-1230735 GCF_002878395.1 Capsicum annuum
ATATATATATATATATATATATATATATATATATAATTATATATATATATATATATATTGTAGTATATTTTATTTAAACTTTAAAGTTTAAAGTAGTACATATATATTTGGATGGTGCGTATATATGTGTAATTGTGTATACGCGTATATATTTTTTAAATTCTAATGTAGTATATACTATATATATAGTGCATATATATTGTTTAACGTATTTATAATGTATATAGGTGGGTATATATAATGTATATTGAAAAAAGGTTTTTTCTTATATTTTTGACTGATTTTTTAATCGGGTTTGACCGGGTTGGGTTAAGTGGGCCAGGTTAGGGTGGTTTTTGATTTTTTTACTGTTGGGCCCGGCTCGACCCACTTAGACCCCAATCCGGACCCGAACCGGCCCTCAACCCGATTAAATAACACGAGCCGGTTCCGGATTGGCCCGGCCCGACCCACTTGACAGCCATATGTGAAGGCATGAGGCTGCCTAATTGCCTATTGAAGTGCTTCACTGCAAAAAAAAGGCAACTCTAGTTACGGTAAACACCCCTTACTTAAATCTCAAGGTTGAAAGTTCGAGTAGTGAAGGGAGTTAAAAAGGTGAGAGTTCTCGGAAAGGGATTAAGAAAAGTTAATGACTTTAATACTTGAATTTTCGCTCTTTACATTTATAGTGAGTTCTAAAAAGAAAAAGAACTTGACTTGAATCATAATTGTCACGGTCAAATCACACGTTGATGAGGAATACAAACTTGAGAAACAATTTGATTATGATTTTGTTTCTACTAGTTTTGTCACTTGTAGTTGTAGGTGATGCATACACCTTTAGATAATGGACATTTCAGAGAAATATTTAATGTCCCCATCTCCTCTTAAATAATATTATCTTCCCCAATATATTACAAGTAAGTAGCAACCTATCAATTTCACCCTTTTGAAATTATTTTAATGTAGTACATCATCGGAGTTTATTTATGCATGAAACACGTCACCTTAAGAAATGGAATGGACAAAAGAAAAGCATCTTTGCGGACAATACAACTGGATTTGGTGTATCATAATTCATAATCGGATAGTTAAATATTCATTGTGCCACGTATTGATTGACTTGATGTAATCATTGAGTGTAAATAAGTTTTTACGGGCCTTAGCCTTGTCATGGACACTAGCTATAAAAATCAGAACTGAAGATTAACAATTCACACAACACAACAGAGTGACAATGTCTTCTAAACTCAGCTTTTTCATCATTTTGAAAATGACGTTGACAAAACAAAACGAACTTAAATTGGGAGTTGCATTTATTGAGTTCAAAATTGAGAGGACGTTATGCGGAAGTTTAATGTTTGTAAATCATGAAGAAGATAAATCAGATGACAAAAAAAAAATATACTAAAAACATATTATTGATATGGTTTGGCCAATTGGCCTACATATTAAAAAGCTAAATAAAAAAAATATAAAAACTAATTGAGAGAAAATTTCACCTAAAACAAATTGTGGATGCTATTATATCTTCTATTAATAGAGTTACAAAACTCTTCCTCAAACAAAGAATAAATTTAATAGAAATTCAATAGGAAAGAGATTTTTTCCTACTAGGAAATGTTTTCCACTATGAAATTCTTTCAGAAGTAAAACAAAATTATAGTAGAATCCAAGTAAGGTAGAAATTCAGGACAAATCCTAACAATTCTTCCTTTGGCCTGAATTTTCTGACAAAATTGATTATCCTGTTTTTTTCTTCATGTAATCTTCATCACTGTTGTTTGTCAGGGTTAAACATAAAATTTAAATATTATGGGTTAAAAATGATTTCAAAAAATATCTTATTTTTATTTTTAAAGATGCAACAACAAAAATGTTGAAAATATACTTTAAACTCCTTCTCCACATGTAGCTAGACAATTATCTTCATTATCATCAAATTGGTTGCAACTTTGATATCTTCAATCCGAACTATCGGACTATTGAACCATAGGCTTTGATGCCATTTGTTGGGTTCAAAATTGAGAGGGCGTTATACGAAAACTTAAAGTTTGCAAACTATGGAAAAGATAAATCAGATGACAAAGAAAAAATATACTAAAAACATATTATTGATAGTTCGGCTAATTGACCTACATATTAAAAGCCTAAATAAGAAAACATAAAAACTAATTGAGAGAAAATCTCCTCCTAAACAAATCTCTTTAAAGATTACATTGTGGAAGCTATTATTGTTAGGTTCGAAATCGAGAGGGCGTCATACGGAAGTCTATAGTTTGCAAATCAAGACGGTGATAATTCAGATGAAAAATAAAAATATATTAAAAAGACATATTATTGATATGGTTTGGCCAATTGACCTCTATATATAAAAAAAAAATATTATTGAAAAGCATGAAAACTAGGGAGAAGTCTCCCCTAAACAAGACTACATTGTGGATGTTATTGGGTTATTATATGAGAAGGGGGTCATCTATTTATAAATGTCCAAAACCTTCATCCAAGAAAGAGGTTAGCCTAATATGAAAAAGTTTTATTTTTCTTTCAAGAAAATAAAACTTAATTTTGGTAAGAAAATCAGGGCAAAAACCCTAACAAATCTCCCCTTTTTTTCTTGATTTTCTGCAAAATATTCTTGATCCTCTTTCTTCATGTGCATAATCTTCGTTCTTCACATATTTTTCATATATCACTGTTGTTTGACATCCTTTAAAAATTGAGCTTTTTGGGTTAAAATATATCATCCCTTTTCGGGTTAAAAATATTGGAACCATTTTGCAGGATTAAAAGTAGTTTTATTTTCAAATATGTGATAGCAAGATTATTGAAATATGATTGACAATTTTCTCCACATGTAGTTAGACAAAATCGTCATTATCGCTAAACTGATTGCAGTTTGATTTTGAAACCGCTTTGAACCTGTTTAATCTCGTTTCACAAAATCAGTGGATTTTTGGACCGTAGGCTCTGATACCACTTGTTGGGTTCGAAATCGAGAGGACGTCATGCAGAAGCCTATAGTTTGCAAACCAAGACGGTGATAATTCAGATGACAAATAAAAATATACTAAAAAGACATATTATTGATATGCTTTGGCCAATTGACCTCTATATATGAAAAAAATATTATTGAAAAGCATGAAAACTATGAGAGAAGTCTCCCCTAAACAAGACTCTTAAACGACTACATTGTGGATGCTATTATATTATTGTATGAGAATGGGGGAGGGAGGGTCATCTATTTATAAATATCCAAAATCTTTCCTCCAAGAAAGAGATTAGCCAAATATGAAAAAGTTTTATTTTCATTTCAAGAAAAGTAAAAGTAATTATGGTTACTTTTATTTTCTTTTCAAGAAAAAGTAAAACTTAATTTTGGTAAGAAAATCAGGGGAAAAATCCTAACAATTATATTTTGACTTGAGTAGACTAATCTTATATTTATAGATTTACAAAATCCTTCCTCTAACAAAGAATAAACCTAATGAAAATCTAATAGAAAAGAGATTTTTTCCTATTAACAAAGAATAAACCTAATAGAAATCTAATAGGAAAGAGACATTTTCCTACTAGCAAACGTTTTCCACTAGGAAATTTTTTTCGAAGTAAAACACAATAATGATAGAATTCAAGTAAGCTAGGAAATTTTGGACAAATTCTAACAACGAGCTTAGCAGGACTGCTGGTAAGCCTATTGATTGTAGAGGTATATTGTACTCTTCACCAAAATCTAATTAATTTTTGTACTGTTATATTTTTATTTTTTAATCTTTAATCAATCTTGAAACAACTGTGTCTATGTAAATTTTCGCAAAGCATAGTGAGTTTCAAACTTCTTTCAATTTAACGAAAGAGATTCTCATATTTCCGCAGTTTAAGTAGATGTGAGATATAGAATTTGACTTTAGTAGTTGTGGAAGCAGTTTTATTGTTGGAATCCTTTTTTTTAAGAAGTTAATGGTCGGGTGAAAAGTAAGAGTAGTAGACCATATGCAATGAAAGCAAAATGAAAAAATGAATACTTGGAATCCATAGTTGTGGTGGATATAAAGGATTTGTTGATTGATAGAAAAACTTGAAATGTATAGGAGGATTTTTGTTGATAAAAAATGTTGCTTTCCATATTTAATTGTGTACCATTGCATCGGAAAGTTTAATAAGTTACTATACTTTTAATTACTTAATTATATTACGTCTCAACACGTTAGTTATGACCAGCTGCTGCAGTGGCAAGAAAAGCAGGAGAAGCACTGGTTATAAAGGAAGTGATTGTAGCTCCTCCTAAGGCACATGGAGTTCGACTCAAGATCATTTTGCACCAGTGCTGGCTCTACCTTATAAAAACAATAGACGCCGTCTTAGGCCCCCAAATTTGAGGGGTCCGATTTTTTATTATAATATATTACATTTTTTTTTAAATAAATATTATTTCCAGAAAATTTAAATTATTTTATATAAAAAGAAAGAATTATTAAAAGTTCATATATCTAGAGTATTATGTCTCAAGAAAGTTTAAATGCATTAATTATATTATTAGTTAAAAAAAATAATTATAAGAAATCGATTATATAATTTTGAAAATAGAGTTAGTAAAAAATTATTTTTTCTTAAAAATTTAAGGCGTCTATTTGATTTTCGCCTTAGGTCACCAATATACTATATGCTTGAGCCGTCCCCTGATTTGCACTTGTCTCTATTACAGTGACGTTACCTTCTGGAAGATGGAACATGGAAGTATGCAATTTTTGTCCGTCTTTCCCTATTGAATTGCTTGTTTGCTAACTTTCTCTTTTTTGTTCTTCGTAGGAATTTCCTTGCTGCTTTTCAAGAATCTTGGGCCATGAAGCTTTTGGGTAAATTTTACTCCTTCCCTCATATTTTTTATGACTTATATTTGACTGAACACACATAATTTAAGAAACAAGAAATGACTTTTGGCACGTATCAAAAGTACCCTTAAAGCATTGATATGTGCATGTGCACGAGCAAATACATATGACATTCTGATTATACTGTATTTAAGGGTTGTGGAGAGTGTTGGAAAAGATGTTGATTAGTTAAAAGGGTTGTGGAGAGTGTTGGAAAAGATGTTGATTAGTTAAAAGGAGATTCAGTTGTACCGATATTTTTGACGGACTGTATGGACTGTGTAGATTGTAAATCAAAGAAAAGCAACCTTTGTTCCAAATTCCCATTTCGAATCTCTCCGTTGTTGCATAGAGATGACATGAGCAGATTCACTACTGATGGTGAAACTTTACACCATTTCTGCTATATTTCAAGTGGGGGTATGCAAAAATTGAACCAATAATAAAAATGTTATTGGTTAATTGTTATTGGGTTAACGAATGTTTTATTAAAAAAAAAAAAATTTATTGGGTTATTGATTCGGTTCAGTTTTTTCTTATCAGATTATTGGATAAATCGATAACTCAATAAGAATATTTCAAATTATATTTTCTCTCTCTATATATATATATAACCTACTCTATATTTCTCTTTCATTTTTATAAACCTATTCAATTTCCCGAAAACCTATTCAAGCTTATAGATTTTTATAAAATAAAACACATCATGTAGAATTTTTGCTGCAACTAAGATTTCGTTTCTTTTCTTGTTAGTTGCTACTATTTATATTTTATGCATATTTTCTTAGCGGTTAGACCAAATACCGAACCGTCAAGGACTAAAAACTGATAAACCAAAAACCAATAAAAAAATATGTTATTGGTATAACATATTTAAAAATTGATAACCGATAAACCAAATCAATAATACATAAAACCAAACCGAGGTGCTGACTATTGCTTTGAATGTGTTGGTCTGGCAACATTTATGCAGAAATCATATGCCTGCTGCCGAAAGGCTTCTCCACATAACCGTGTATTAATCAACAATATAAACAACAACAACAAATCTAGTGTATTTCCACACAGGGGTAAGATGTACGCAGTGCATACCACTACCCCGGAGAAGTAGCAAGGCAAATGAGCAAAATTTAACATGCCTATTGTCAATTAAAGGAGGTGTTTGTGCAAAAGAGGGAAAGTAAAAGAACCACAAACTTCGGGTTACTTTCCAAAAGAAATCAAAGAAACATCACTTCAGCGGAAACACCGACAGAAGGGACACTTCGGCAAAAGTTATAACTAAACCATTTAATTCTTAAGTGGTCAAAAGGAACATTTAACACTAAACCATTTAATTTTAATTCTGAGGTTCTTTCTCCATCTCTCTTTCTTTTAAGGTGCACCATCTTTGTTCTTTCTTTTTTGGGGGCAGGGAGGGAGGATGAGGGGGGTAGTTGCTACTCTTTGCCAGTAAAAAGGAACATGAATCCTGGTACAAACTTTACAAACATAAATTACTATGATAACCTTATGTGTTAACCTAAAAGCATGATATTAACCAGCCATCAACTTGTTTCCCTTTGAAATTTCATATTAGCATATTATCAAAAAAATTCAAAGACCGTTTTGCATGAACTACTCTGGAGCTACAAATATGACTTACACGTCAACTGTTTGTCCTCCTTGATATCATCGGTTGCAGGTGCAACAAAAGAATTTGCAAGTGCATCATTGATGATCAATGTCCAAGGTTGTTTCCAGCTCAAAAGCTGTGGACTGTTTACAATGCAAAACAAAAAAAATATTAAATAAATAAATAAATTTTGGAATGGAGTTATAGAGGAAAGTTAAAAGGAGTCTCTATTCGAACATACGGATTGTATCTTTACATCTCAGTCATGGTACCAAAAATGGTTATAACCACCTAAAGTAGCTCCTCTGAAGAACGCTACGGGTAATTATGGCAAATTGGTAATTATTTTCCATTTAGAACCAGGTGATTCACATCTCATAATCTTGAATAGAAATGACATGCTTAATGGAGAAATCACATATAAACTTAAATGATATCTGATTATAGCAAGTAAGAGGTATAAACTTGAATGATATCTGATTATAGCAAGTAAGAGGTATCTTTCCACATTTACCTTGTCTAGTCTTGCTCGGAAATCCAACCACTTATTCTTCCTGTCTTCCTCAAGACTGTCGCCAAATGTGAATCCTTGTACTCTCTATATTTCCTTTTAAACAAAACAAATTTCCTTTTAACTACTCTATATTTATATTAATTGCTAAGTTGTCTATTGTTTTCCCTTTCTTTCACCACCCTTTGGTTTCTCCAAAACATACTCAATACATAATACCTTTGGCAGTAATATGCAGGGTTGGGGTAAAACAATTGTTTTAAGAGTTGATAATAAGCCAGGGGAGAGCTGAATTTTAGCTCTTTAAAGGTTCTGACGAGTCGGAAAACTCTCACGGGAGCACTCTTTGTGGGTCTCAAACCCAAATCCGATGTTCCTATCGTGGTCAAACGTTATCTTGACAAGGTACTTAATCAATCTGCTTTACAATTTTGTAGCGGATAAAGTTCAGCTACTTTAATGTGGGCAAATATAGTCTTGTGACTTTGCAATTATAGCGGATATATTTCAGTGACCATACAAGAAGTTAACCCTTAGTTCCACATTTATGTGGCTTCTCAGGAATTGCAACTGGACAAGTTTGTCACGCATGAAGTGATATTTGAGGATATCAATAAGGCGTTTGATTTACTACTTCAAGGAAAGAGCCTACGCTGTGTTATTTGGATGGACAAGTGATTCATCTTGCTTCAATCTGTGTCTTGTTTTTAGTTATTGTACTTCAACTCTCAAAAACCATGTTCCTTTCATTTCAGTTCATTTGGTCTCAGAGTTCGAGTCAAACATAGACATTTCACAATAAATGGTTGTGTCCGTGACATATTATTACAGCAACATATTATTGTAGATTTAGCAAATGTTCTCTCAGAAATCACATGAGCCTTTGCTACATGATTTTGATTGACAAGTAGTTTAGCACATTATTATCTCTACATATTGCTAAAAGACTACGCTGTGGGAAATTTGTGTATCGAAGAAACCACATTAGGATCTTTGACCATCATATGAAACAGTAAAAGCACCAGTATAATACAAGTTTGATGATTCTTTTGTTTCCTTTGTTGATCCAAAATGCCATGAGCGATAACTGCCAGGAGTAGCTTCCTCGCTACTTCCCATTCAAGTATAGCATAACCATAACTATTCACATCAGCAGTGTAGCATTCGCAGCAGCACGAGCAATACCAACAATATTTTCTGCTTGCCATTTGAAGAACAAGCACAAATCATATTATATGCAGATATCAAACTTTCTCCTTGAAGCATTTCCACAACAACAAATGTGTTATTTAAAATGTTTTCGGGTACAAGAATCTGTATATACATGCAAGAATAATTTCAACACAAGTTCAAGTCTAAGACTAGAACACTTATGAAGTTTCTTAACACCTTCAACATAAGATTATAAATAATCTATCCAAAAAGTATGTTTACTTTCAGAAATGAGATGAAACAGAATTTTAAGGCCAAGTCCCCCGACTTCACGGAGTGTCCTTAAGGAATAATTCCCCTCACTGTACCCGAGGTTATGGAATCTTCATCCCAGGATAAAATGGCCAAACAAACAAACTGTAGCGGTACCTCAAACAATTAGAATCTCTTTGGACTCACTCAATAATTTGATTGATCACACGAAATATTTTTAAAGACAAGAAGAGTTTGTAAATTCAGAAAAATTTTCGTTCCAAAACCTGTGGATGAAAGTAGGTTTTTATAGCCATCAGGTGACTCTTTTGAAAGGTGGCAATGGATCACTTAAAAGGTGTAACCTTTCTGAAAAATTATGTCTGTTCGTCCAAAGAATGCGTTTTCAGGCATACCATTTCATGAATCAGTGTGTCATTTCGTTGAAGGGTTGCATCGCTTCCGAAGCATCAATTCGCTTCTGCACTGCATTTTGAAACAGTATTTTCGCCTCTGCATGCATGCATATAAATGGAGGATCAAAACACAAAAAAATTTATTGCGTTTTTCCCTTTGGTATTAGATTTCAGTCAAATAAACTTTGTCCAAAAAGATAGATCTCATCGATCGATCATTTGACAGATCTCCGAAGTCGAGCGAGCGACGATGACGACGACGACGCAAGGCACCACCTTTTTCTTGCCTCACTATCCATGTGGAGTAAGTGTTTCTTATTATAAACAGTTCAAAATTCCCTTCTCCCATCAATGTGAGAGAATTAATGAATTTTCCCTTAAAAGAGTACACTTTTCATTTTAGTGTCTCTCTTTCTCTCCACTTTTTTCTCTTCATTTTCCATTCATACTTTTCATACATATTGAACCCAACAAAATGTGCCTTCAGCAAGTAATTAATATGTTATATTTTCATACATAGAACCCAACAAAATGTGCCTTCAAGTAATTAATATGTTATATTTTCACTCCAGATGGTGGCAATTGTTCTGTCTCCCTTTTTAAATTTTCCTAATTTTGGTAACTATATATCTTAAATAAATAAAGTAGCTACAGCTAGCCGTTGTCATGCCTCCTTCCAGCGTGCTTGCTCCGTAATTTTATTATATCATCCTTAATTAATGTATTAAAAAATTAATAATATTTAATAAAAAAATAAAATATACATCTATGACATGTCCGCTTCAGCTATTTCAATCGTAATTTTACTATATGACCTCTAATTAATTATTATAAGTCATTTGAATATTAAAAAATTAACAATATTTAATAAAAAGGATAAAATGAACGTAAAGTGATAAATCAAATATTGATGTTTTAAATTAATTTGACATCTTATATGAGATCCACTTAATTTTTTTTCACAAGTATTTTTATAGTAATTTTGTTATATCGTTTCTAACTAATTATTATGAGTCATTTAATACATATCTGTTTCGCTACTTCAATGAAGATATTTGATTGACTTTCGAAATTATATCAGTGTCGCTTAAATTGGAATAGAAGAAAAAGTATTATAAATCACAATAATTAAAAACTTAAACTATTTTTAAAATATAATTGACTATCAATGCCACAAAAGTTTAAACAAGGAGAGTATTATAAATTATAATAGCTAAAAACTTAAAATATTAAATTACAATGCCAAAAAAGTATTTTAAATTACAATAGCTAAAAGCTTAAAAAATCTAAAAATATATTAAAAATATAATTGATTGTTTAAAATTTAATGTAATTATTTTATTTTTAGTTTTAACTTATTATATATTTGAAAATTGTGTAAAAATATTATAAATTATAATAATTATTAATTTAAATTATTGGGAGACACATAAAAATTTTGGTTGACTCAAAATTTTATCAGTGCAATATAAATTGAGATATATTATTTACAAATTTTGTGAAAAGTAATATAAATCACAATAATGCAACATTAATTGGGATACATTATTTAAAAATTCATGAAAAATAATATAAATCACAAATAATTATCAATCTAAAATATTTTAAAGATGTATAAAAAATATGTTGCCTTTTCAAATTTTATTCTTGTCATATTAATTGGAATAGAGGGATATTACTTGAAAATTACGTAGAAAGTCGTATAAATCATAATATAATTAACAATCTAAAATATCTAAAACTATATATAATAAATTTGATTGACTTTATCAAATACTTCATTAGTGTTACAAAAATTGGGACAAAAAAAATAACATATATTATTTGAAAATTATATAAAATTACTACAAAATAATAACTAATAACATAAAATATTTAAAAATATATAAAAATATTATTGATTTTTCAAATTTCATCTATACCACAAATTAAAATAAAAAAATAACATATTGGACCCGTATTGACAAAAAATAACAAAAAATATTATTGTTGATGAGTACAAGAGTTATGTGGGAAAACCTTTCTACACCATGCAAATGTTAACATATACATGAAAAATAGTTGATCCAGCATACTTTGTCAATTAAAAGTCGAGAATTAATTATACTTTTCCAACTTTGCCTTGCAGTGAGTATTCTAAAATTAAGACACGTAAATAAATAAAAATTAGAAAATTAACTAGGAATATATTAGTCAAAGTACACTTATTATTATTTTTCTTAAGGGTTGTGCAGAGCTTATCTTGACAACTAAATGGGGATAGAGCGGGGCAAATCAATTAAGGGTGATAAAAAAGTTTCAAAACTAAAAAAAAGTGACACAAATCTTAAATATTCAGTAGAGATGAAAATTTTAAAATTAGTGTTAATGAAACTAATTTTAAAATTCTCAAGTTTTATTATTTACACAAAGATCTCAAATCCATATTTATACAAAGATCCCTACACCATCACCACCACTCCTCCTTCACACCCTTTTTGTTGCCGCCCGCCGCCGCCACCTCCTCTTCAGCGTCACCACCAGCTCCATCACCTTCATTTTTACCATAAATATTACTTTTTTTGTGGGCTCCTTCAATCAGATCTTTTTCAGAAATTAAATAAGTATCGAAGGTGCTGCAGCAACTTCGATAATTGCTGTAACACAACAACTAATAGTAGTTATTACAGCAATTACCGTAGTTGCTAAATTTGCTAAATTATTTCTTCATTCATTTTTAAAAGAAATCAAAAAATTTCTTTTTAAACTTTTCAATTTTTTTTTAAAAAATAGTCCATGAAAATTAAAAAAAGAAGAACAAAATGAAAAGGAAAAGATAAAAAAGAAGAGAATATGAAAGAAGAGGAAAATCTAGAGAGAGGAAAAAAAAATAAGAAGGAGAAGATGGGGAGAAAGAGAAAGAAAAAGAAAGATTGAAAGATAATAAAAAGGGGGAAACTCTAAAATTTGAAATTTGAAGTTGGAGAACTTTTTAAAAAATTAAAAAGTTTTTAAAAATTACACTTTATATTCCAATTAACTTAATCACAATTTAAATAAAGATTTGACCTTATCTGATCAAAATTATCACCATTTTTAATTTAAATACTTTTTTATCACCTCCCACTTAATTTTCTCTTGTTTCAATAGTAATAAATTGATATCATATCACAAAACGCGTCATTTTTTAAACTCTATTTTTTATTAAGGAATTATTCACTAAACTGAGAAAGAGGAATCCAAATTTAATCTTATTTCTTGAAGGTAAATCCTTTATTGTCTTTTATTTATTTCATTCTTATTGTTTTAAGTATACGTTCTACATACTAGGTGCTCAAGCTACGTACGAGTCTTCTTATCACACGCATAAATTAGTAATGCATTTATTAAAACAGTGATAATGTAAAATTACCTCCCCATAGCATACAAACTTTTACTTCGTTTAGTAAACACATTTTAATCATACTAATTTTTAATTCATATATCCAACCAAACATGACACAAGATCAGTCACAAACACACGACAACGAGATGAATACTAAGCTACGGATTCAAATACAAGCCGAGAACAAGTTAACAACAAACAATAATGAAAAGATAGATACTTGACATAAGATTATACAAACAATAAAAACCTACGGGTGTATCAAACCCTAAGACCCCTAAGATTCATATAAACAACACCAAGTTCTTACGTGAACCTCAAGAGAACCGGAATCCTCAAGCAACCCACGTTTCTAAACGAGTAACCAACACAAACGATTCCATGTTTGCCACAAGTGAATCCACACTTGCAAAATACACTCAAAAGTATTTTCTCTGAAAAATCATCTAAGTTGCTGAAAATGAACCTAATAAGAGCTATTTAAAATCTTTGGCTAAACTATTACATAATAAAATGACCAAAAGACCCTTAATGAAGTCCTACACTCCATAGGCGCCTCTTATGCTCCAAAGCAATGACAAAAAGGCCCTTAATGAGGGGCGGCCTTTGAGTGTAATGAAGCTCTTCTTCACACTTCAACACTTGTTCTCTCGGTTAGGTAGCCCCCAAGCTTGAGTTTTTACGTGTTGGCCTCCAATGGTGTCATCGAAAGCTAAGATGGCCATTTGGCTTGTATCAAAACATCCAATAAGAACCTAGTTACAACATCCATTGTTCCCCTGCAAAGGTCTACAAGCAGTCCAAAAAGGTAGTGACCAGCAGAAGATGAGCAAAAAGCAGTGGAAAAGGATCTGTACGACTGAAGCAGAGACAGGTGTTGTTCATCTACATCTGTCCCAGAGAGCAGTCTCTAGAGTCTTTGCAATTGATGTTCGATCATGGAGGAGGGGGGAAATATGTAGCTGGAATGGAAAGAGAAGGGAGCCGGAAGCAAGAAAGTATAAGATGTTTTCCCAAATTATTCACACACATACATCACCTACTTATAGGTTATTCTCCGGCACAAGCTCCTTCCAACTGGAACTCAGCGTTTGGTGTTCCAAGAATACATTTGTAAATGTTTGTTTATGATGATGGTGTCCAGGCTAACAACAGATATGAAGTGACTTTATCCACCAAGGCTAGAATAGGAGGGAAGAAATCACCTAATGTTTTGTCACTGCTGGGATTTGAATGTGAGACCCATCGAGTTCAATCCACTTCATTGACCACTAGGCCACACCCTTGGGAGCAGTGACATAAACATACTTGTTGGTTAAAGCAATCCTGTCGATTGTTTTGTTTAAGATAATCAAACTAGATTCTGTAACCAATTTCATCAACTTTTAACTAATTTAGGTGCCTGCTCGATACATCTGCTTACAGAAGCTCCTCAAAAGAATGGATGGAAAAGTATATGGACAAAAGAAATCAAGACAATTCGTTTGGAATCACCTCACATAACGAACCAGTTGGTTAGATGTTTCCATGTTGTGCACGCGCGCTGTAGATGAGAACATCCATTTATAGAAACCTCGAGTTACAAAGAAAGTAGCCCAAAATCTCAAATCAGGAGATTTTCTACCCAGACAAATTAACTGCATATGAAACTGTCCAAGAATTGATGGAAAAAGTTATCTGATACTTCTGTCGACGAATTGGTGGACAAGGTTACCTGATACTTCTGCCGACGGGAGGAAGTAGGTACTCCGTGAAATTAGTGAAGGTGTGAGCAAGCTGGCCCTGACACCATCTGTTGCTATTTCCTTCATTAGCTTCAAAAAATTTGATCTTTGGTGCTGTGGAGCAGCAGACCGACAAAAAGTCATGTCTGCTATGCATGCAGTGGTCAAGGAACATCACTGGCACTCCAACAGATTTATGCTCCTGCTTGGCTCCTTTTTCTTCTCATGAGTTGGGATGTAAAGAGATTTCACAAACACGTAACTCTATGTGCAACCAGGTATCTCCATATTATATCCAAAATGTGTTTTCTGGTCTTCGCCAATGAAATTCAGAATCAAATTGACATTTCTTATGTTCATGTGGAATCTAAAATATTGGAATCATCAAGGTCAACCATCAGAAAGGTTCTTTTATTTCACACAGAATCATGGTGCCGGGGGTTAGGCTTTGACCTTACTTCGAACATTAATATCCAAAGAGTACATGAAGTAGGGACGACACATTGTCTTACCTCCTCATAACACATGCCAAAGTTGAACATAACTCTACACAAGAAGTTCATGAAAAGAAAACTCTATAAAAGAAGCTAATATTACAAAATAAGACACTAACGTTTACATGCTTTAGGCAAAATTGCTCTAATCTATTTTGGGAGGAATACTCCCCTTTGCAAATGTAGCAACTTGCAAAAAGCGAATAGAATGTATTTATGTGTTGAAGAATTGATTTTCAGATATAAAAGCTTTTGCTCTTTGATAGGATGTATATATGCATTGAGAACATGGAACCAAAGCCTCACATTGATAGACTCAGTTTGTACTATCAGAAACCCCTGGAAATATGGTGACCTCTATCAAAGAAAGCTTAGTGTCATTAATCACTTCAAGGACACAAACATCACCATATTTTAACTTATTGTCCAGAACAAACGCTTTCCAACCACAAGTAACTTTAGCATCTTTCCTCAGTATAATGCATTTGACAGACCAAGATCCCCTCCCTGGAACGCGTAACACTAAATTGCCACTGTTCTGCATTAAGTACTTCATAGCAAATTTCAATGGTATGTACTGCCAAAAGAGGTAAATCATGAATTGAGTTTAAGGTTGTGCATATGTATGGAATGAATAAGAAAGGATCAGGGCGTCAGGCATTTGACAGCTTACCAGAGTGTGTGGTCTCAACACATATGATGTATGCATAAAAGATATAATGAATGGATTCTTAGATTTAAAAGCTTTTGCTCTTTGATAGTTTTCAGCAATCTCTTGGTCCCTCTCTGCCTCGCTCTCACTCTCACTGGTGACAATTTTGGTTTGTTGCTCGTGCTCCTTGTAGACTTCACTTATTTCTTGAAACACATAACCAACACAACGTATTACTACTAAATTATTATAATGTAATAAGATGACTAATCTCATTCTGTCCATAGATAATAAACCAGATAAAAAGATGCTTTCTTACCTGGTGAAACTACATTCCCTTGAGACTCTTCTTCCTCGATTACATTAGTTTGAAGGTCATCATCCTCTGTTTCCCCTCCTTGTCTTTTTCTTTCTCCCTCTTCTATCAAGGGGCCACGGCTCAGATTTTCAGAAGAATGCTCAACCACATCCGAAATATCTATTGAATCATCCGACTCAATCTCTGCTATTGGATAATCAACTTCTGCTGCACTCAAATCAAATATAGTGACATTAAAATGTGAACGCGCATTGTATCCGAAAATCAAAAAGTGTCCGCGGCTTATTGAATAATAATCACTGAAATCCTTCCATCCTTGGGCTAGCCAAATATGGCCTTCAGAATGCTCCACGTCAACCTCCCATACTTCTCCACTGGGAACCTCAAGAAACACAGGGTTTAGCATGTTCTTGCAATATCTGCTGGAAAATCCTTCTGGAATCCTCTGTGTTCAAAGGAAATCTGAATTCAGTTTCATACGTAGTGAAATGAAGACAGAGGCGAACCTACATAATTGACAGTAGATGCCTGCACACTCGGTACTTTTTTTTCGACCTATGTTAAATTGTCCCACATTGATTGAGAGAATGAGCTGTAGTTCTTGCACATTTCTTACCTAATAGCTAGCTTCTGCTATTGAATAAGACCAAAGAATCATTTTTTACCTGGTGTCAAAGTAGCACCCATCGTTGTATCCAACTAACGCACACCTCAACTAATTCCATCTCAAGACAGGTACCGGGTAAAATACATCCTTATATTTGGTTTATCAAATGTTGAATCCATGTTATATGTTCACGCCCCAAGCCTTCAAATGTTTAACCTTGGACGTGAAAGGAATGTTTTTGGTCGAGGGAATGAAATTGTGTTTTTTTTTTTTAAATAACCGTGGTTTCCAAACCAAATTGACACATCTCAACTAATTTCATACAATAACTGTCAACAGTCATCAACAACATGTAGCAAGTAACGATGTCCACCAAGACTAGAACAAATAGAAATAAATCAACCAGGACTTTTTGTCCCTCCGGGAATTTGAACCTAACACGTCACAGTTCTCACTACTATGCTTAACACTAGATGGGATTTTGAGAAATTGTCCATGAATAAGACCCATATGTAACTATTATTTTGAAAAATATATCCTAATTGTTCCATTTCGTCAGTAAATCCAAAATTGAAAAGAGAAATTAAAGAAGCAGAACGGGAAGAAATTACTTACGAGACGGCATAATTCATGTGAGGAAAAAATGATTTTCCCGAACTTGGGTTGAGTAATGTTAGAAATGGAAGAGGCTTCACCAATTTTTCTGCGGAATTTGTTTACCATGACTCTGCTGCTTAGCAAAAATGGGCAGCAGTAGCTTAGTAAAGCACAGTGATCCAAGTCATTGCTAGTCTCTTTGGGCTTTTTCTATATTTCCTATTAGGGTCTCCCAACTTTTCCACCCATTGTGAGACAAATCATCTTCTATATATTTATTAGATTATTTATGACAAATCACCTTCTATATATTTATTAGATTATTTATTACAAATTATACCAATAAAATTTTTTATAATTAATAATTTAAATAAATAGTTATAATTTATATTATTTTTTTTAAAATTAATTTTTTGATAAAAAATTATTTTTTCATAATTAATAGTCAAATTATATCTTAATTTTTAGTCTTTATATTTATCTCTCTTTATTAATTCTTTTGATAATTATAGTGAAAATAATTGTTGGTTTTAATAGTTATTTTTAATTATACTTTTTTTAAAATTTTATCAGTTAAGTTACAAAATTCCTTCTTAAATTAAGGAGTAAAATTTGATAAAAGTATTTTCTACATTAATACACATTTTTTGATTTTTCAGTAAAATATTTTTTTTTTACTTATCTAATGTTGATACGATTCTCCATATTTACTTTATTAATAAAAGATTTTATTCACCATTAATATACTCTTTTTTCCTTAAATTATTTTTTTCTGTTTTTTTTAATAGAACTTTTTAACTTTTGCGTATGAACATTGTTTTCTCTTCATCTTATGTTGCTTTGGATTATAAAATCGACTAAATTTAGTGTTGTTTTTTGATTTTTTTTTATTTGAATCACGTCTGTAAAGTGTAGATTTGACTTTACTTCAACTAGGAAGAGCCCTAAATTATTAGAAGAAAACAACCCAATTGTACTTTCTAGATCGTTCTTTAATTTGGGATATTTTACCCCATCTTCATTATTGAAGAACAAGAAAAGTTACTTCAAAGTGATTAGATTTTGAACAATTAAAGTGAGATTTTTAAGCACAAAATTGATTTCTCAAAAAATACTTCACATTTGCAGCAGCAGCATAAGAACATGCAAAGAGAGGTGGTGTCTAAAAAATTTATTATTCCACAAGGCAGAGGAGTTATAAGAGAAAAAAGGTTGTCATTGAACAAATATCTGATTTCGAAGAAGAAATTTCGACTCACAAAATAAAAAAAAAAGAAAAAATTAAAAATCATGAACCTATGTAACAATTGATAAAGTTGTTGATAAGAAGGATGACAAAAAAAATTCAGAAAAAATTTATACGATCAGTATGATGTGATTTTTGGTTGACTTTTTGGCGTATTATAATGATATAATATTGATATTTTACATATATATTTTTTTAGAGTAACATGCATGTCAATTAGATTTCATAATCCCTTATTTTTAATTTTTTCAAATTCAACTTTAATTTTTTTTGACACAATGCTTTTCTTTCTGTTTCTCATCTCTGTTGTTTATGAAGTAAATATACTTATTTATGTAAATTGGAGTTGAAAAGATAGCTTACCCTTTTTGTTGATGGGCATAGTACCTCGTTGGGTTCTTTTTTTATTGAAAATATACTATTAAGATAGGCTTTGATAGACATACATTGTTCTCATTTAGTGCATGTTTAGTGTAATGTTTTGAATTCCTTTCTAAATTTTGTTATGTCTATGTAAGATTGTGTATTAGTTTAAATATACTGTTTCTAATTTCATTTCTTTTAAACCAGCATATTAATGTAATAATGTATTATTTTGAAAAAAGGTCAAAGTATAGTGTGATGAAGTCCATTACATACACCATTATAGATTTTTTATTAAACAGCTTCGATCAGCTGAGTAGTAGTAGTTGAGTTTGAATAAGGACATGAGATGTATAATTAATGAACATCATGTTAGCCAGTGCATTAGAGGTTACAAAATGTTTGCCAATGTACCTTGAGATTCTATTGATAATATTACATACCTATGAATGTTAGTGATACATTTCATTGGATTCTGATTGTTTTTCGTGTCAAACATAAGTATCTGTATGTTTATGATTCATTAATGGGAGGCGTTGTTCATACAAAGATATCTCTTGCTATCATGATACCTATGCTTTTGCTTTCCACCAACTTTTATAGTAGACAAGAGGATACTAAGTGATGGTGTGAATCTGCATATATTGATAAGTTCATGATTGACCCATTAGAGTATGTACTTGTGATGGATGCACCCCAACAGGATCCACAATCTAAGTATGTTATAATTATATCTTTATAATTTTCTTATTTTAATATACATGTTTCTTTCATAAATAATTTTATTAATTTTTTTCAAAGATTGTTACATGTTTGTATGTGTCTTTGCTGAATTTGTTAGCTTTGGTGTATTTGATATTTTCAGTAGAATTTTGATGCTTTCAACCACCATCTCAGATATGGTGTACTATTATGAAATTATGCAAGAAGAAAGCAGAATGATGGAGTAATCAGTGAAAGTGAGGTAACTAAAAATGTTACTAGCAAACATGGTGGTCTGAAAAGATCCAAAAAAGTTATTTCAAAATTTTAAATACATAATCGTATCAGTCATAAAACAAGAATGTAATAGATGTTTGTGTCAAGTTCTGATTTCTTTAAATATAGTAGATTCAACTTTTTTTGTTCAGAAAAAGTGTCGTTAAACTTAATAAATTATGTTTTATCATTAAATTTCATATCATGATTTGAATATTTTGTGAATATTTTTTGATTTATATCAGTCTCTATCATTAATGTTTGTATCATTGGGTATTTTATATTGAAAACATCTTTTTAAGTTGATGTTTACTTTAATATATTCTCTTGGCACATTAATAAGTTTGTAATATCTTTTTTTATTAAATGAAGGTTTTATGTTTTCGATATTCAATTAACATATATATATATATATATATATATATATATATATATATATATATATATATTGTTTACCATGCATTTTGCATACATAAGATACTGTAATGCTCTTATTAAACTGATAATAATGTGCCTCCTTTAAAATATGTCATATATGTCATTAGTTGTCAGTTTTTATACATTAGTTAGATCATTTAACATCTTAATCTGTTAGTTAATAAAATAGAGCTACTGACTTATATTAGAATGTTAAACTATTTTAGGGAGCACTCTATGTTAAACTGCATATTATAGCATTAGTCAATCATCCAAATGAAAGAGAGTTAAACATGAAATGGGAGATAATTTTCAATCAATAAATTCTTTCTGTTTTTATACTGTTGGAATTTTAAAGTTTTGATGAATAACACTATGAAGAAAACAAGTTGATATACGTGTTCCACTATCCGACAAGTTCAAGAGTGCAAGTCCACGGTTTAAATGATTAAGAATTAGAATCAGTTAAATCGGTGTAGCTAGAAAATTCAACTTACTGATTACGTGAGAAATAGAACAAGTTGAATTCGATTCAAATACTTGATGATAAGGGAAAGCAAGTTGAGTTGAAAAATGAGTCCTATGTGAAGGGGGAGTTTCACTTCTGAGCATATCCTGAAGAGTCCTATGTGTAAAAGGAGAAAGATTCTGAAAATTGAAGAAGTCTATGCAAGATAGAAAATGTAAAAATTGAAGGACTCTCTGGAGAGTTGGTTATATATCGGTAGAGTAACTCACATAGTTACTCACACACTTACAAAGCATAAAAGGGTAATCGATAGATTGACTTCACGAAGTGTTACTCAATCACTAGAGAAACACATTTGAAGAACCTGGTCCTAGTACAGAATCTGGCTAAGAGTCTTAGCGTTGATTGTTAGGAGTTATTCATTATGATGAACTATTGGTGTAATATTAGTTTCAGTGTGTTATAAACTGAACTAGGAGCTAGTCTTTGAGTTGGGAAAAACTCAAAGACTTTGGGTACACATACCTTGGGTGGTGTGCATGTAGTTAGGAATTAGAGTTTATAACTCTTAGGTTACAAAGTTGTAATCAGTTGTTGTTGAGGCTCATTGTTATTTAGTGAAGTTGGGGTTAAATCTTGTAGAGGTACAGGTCGTGATTTTTTATACCTTTTGAGACAAGTTGTTTCCCCGTAAAAACTATTGTGTTCTTTACTTACTATCTTTACTACTTTCACTGAAACACGTTAGGCAAACCATTCCATCTATAGGCAACTGTTACATTAAAGTCAATAATACAGTAGGGCATATATTCTAACAAGTGGTATTAGAGCAGGGTTGTCGTAAAAAGGATTAGCACCTATGACAAAGATCATTATGATGAATTCTGTACCATCTAATAGTCACAGTGAAGGTCAATCCACTACTAGACCTCCACTCTTTGATGGATCTCACTTTATTTGGTGAAAAACTAGGATGAAAATGGTCATTCAAGGAGAAGACTACGAGTTGTGGGGAAGAATTATTGATGGTCCAACTATTCCAATAAAGCTGGTTGAGAGAGAACAAGTCAAGAAAGTGAGAAGTGAATTTACTACTGATGACTTGGTTGCACTAAGAAAAAATGCAAAGGCTAAGAGCATCTTAGTGTGTGGACTAGGTCCAGCTGAGTACAAAAGAGTGTCTACTTACACTACATCCAAGAAAATTGGGGATGCCTTGGTTAATGCTCATGAGGGAATGACTCAAGTGAGAAAATTCAAAATTGCTCTTCGCTTTACTGAATATGAGGCTTTTAAGATAAAGGATAATGAATCTCTTCATCAGATGATGTCAAGACTCATTACGTTAACTAATTAATTGACTTTTTGGGGAAAAGCCATCACTACTGAGGAACAAGTTGAGAAAGTGTTGAGGGTCTTGCCTAAGTCTAAATGGGATGTCAAGGTTACTATGATTAGGGAGGCAAAAGATCTAGCTAGGATGAATTTGGATAAACTTGTTGGAAATCTTAAGACTTATGAGATACAGATTGATGAAGCAAAAAGGGAAATGGCAGCCTCGAAAAAAATCCTTGGCTTTAACGGCTTCTGAAAGTGATGAAGAAGCTGAACTGACTGAAGAACAGGTGGCATTTATAACTAAGAACTTCAACAGATTTTTCAAAAAGAAACATGGAACAAGCAACAAAAAGCGATCTAACGATAATCCTACTAGATGTTATAAGTGTGGTAAGACTGATTATCAAATTTGAGATTATCCTGTTTGGGAAATTGAATAGAGAAAAGAAAGATCTGAGAAGGAGTTGAAAGAAAAGTCCAATAAAAAAAGAAAGAAGAATATGCTATGGTGGCTACCTGGGGTCTGACTCAGAAGAATCAGATGAGGAAGAGATTAATGAAACTGCTCTCATGGCCATTGGAGATTCATACATGGAAGATGAAGATGGTACTTCTGAGGTAAGTATTCCTGAACTTAAAAACCAATTGCATTTATTCTCTAAAGAAAAACTTGTTTCTCTGAGGAGTACTTTAATTGATGACTTCCAAGAAGTAACTTCCAATAGGGATGGGTTATTCAATAGTTTTGCAAGTCTCAAGTTTGACCTAATTGGAATGGAAACTTGCAAAAACACTGTTGAAAAAGAAAACATTACTCTCACAGAACAAGTCAGTCAACTTGATTCTTCAATTCTGAGTCTAAAATCTAAAATCTTAAAACTGAATTTTTTCTGAAAAAGGAAAAAAGGTCAAAGTGATGAACAAGAAAATATTGACCTTGAATTAACCAAGTCCAAACAAGAATTAGTGATGAAAAAAGAAAAGGTGAACAGATTAAGCCAAGAAGTCTCTAAACTAAAACTTGATCTTGAAAGGGCAAGTAGATAGGTAAATTTCTTTATAATTGTTCATCAACTCAGAGAAAAAACCCACAGTGAAAGGGATGGATTGGGTTTTTTCAAGAGCTCTAATGTTACTAAGGATTTATGTTATATATGTGGTAATCATGGACATCCAACTACTGAATGTCCAGTTGTTGCTAAAAGAAGAGACACGAGCACTAATTTGGCAAAGAAATCTGACTTCTTGGTAGTACAGACAAATAAGATGAAAAGAAAATTAGTTAGAGAAATAGTCCACACAACCTGTTGCCTCGATAGGCTAGGATAAATTTGATTCATCTTTTTACTCATAAGAAAGGACCCAAGCTTGTTTGGGTTTCTAAAGTTAACCCCTAATTTGTTTTATAGGTGAGAGTGAAAGAAGGCAAGCAAAATTAGTACATGGATAGAGCTTGCTCAAAGCATAAGATCGAAAACAAATAAAGTTTCTTTCACTACCACATTTAAAGGGGGAATAGATTATTTGGAGATGGCAAAAGAGCACCATTACTAGAGTTGAAAAGATTGGGAAAACAAAAACAAAAACCTTTGAAAGATGGCCAGATTTGTAGTGCTCGTGTAAGAAGGAAGCAAGGGACATCCTCTTTCAAAACAAAGAATCACATAAGCATGACCAAGTGCTTGGACCTGGTCTATTAAATCTTTGTGGAGCAATGAAAGTAAGAAATAGAGAAGGTAAGGGGAGCATGTTGTACCACCTTTTCCAACTATTATGCAGACTGGGGGCATATTAATAAGGGAACAACAAATTTAAAAAAATTTATTCATCAATAACACCAACACAAGATACTGATAATTTTGTTGGAAGTTCACAAGCATGGGTGCTGAAAAACTACAAGTGTCAAGCATTTGTGTTACCTATGGAGAAAAAACTGCATAAAGTGTGGGATTATGTGCAAGATTTCAAGCTAACCCTAAAGAATCTCACCTTAAAGCTGTCAAAAGAATCTTGAGATATCTCAAGGGAATCTATGACTTGGGACTATGGTATCCAGAGGAAAGCGATTTCACTCTTGTGTCCTATAAAGATGTTGACTATACGAATTACTTAGTTGACTAAAAAAGCACCATAGACACTAAGTAGAGAATATTTTGAAAAGAGTGGGATAGACTTGGGGATGATTAAAATTATATAAACCACTCTCAATGCTTGGTTAGAAAAAGTGCTTAACATAGATATTTAGAGCCAAAATCATTAATTTATTCAGTCTTGCACATTTAGTTGTGTGTCTCAAGTTCAGTTCTTAATAATTGTTCTTATTGCAGATCAACTGGGTAAATTTTGGAATTCTAATAAAGTACACAAAAGGTCCATTCTACCAATTACCTAAGGTATGTGTTCACTTTTTTAAATATACAACTCAGATTGAAAAGAAACACTTGCGCAGATCTATTCCTTTTATTACTTACCCACTCCATCTTCTCAAAACCGCCAAAATTTGAAAACCACAGTTTTCCTTCAAAAGATTGCCACCGGCTATCAATCAGTTCCCATCTGCCATACATTATCCCATGCATAGTAAAACTCTTCATCTTCATCATATTTTTTAATCCCTTTTCTCACATTCACTCTTCTTATAAATAATTGTGAAACTTGTCCAAATCCACTTTTCTCATCAATGACTTCCTCATCTCCTACTCACTCTACCTCTCAATTCTTCTTTATCTTCTTCCATAGAAATTGTTCTTTACTCTTCTCCTACAACCTCAATTTTTCTCGTTCTCATTCTCAGGATGATTAATTTTGTTGCGTAGATATCTTTCAACACCATGCATACTTTTTTCACCATGCCTCTGATGAAACCCCTCTAGACATCATCCCTATCCAAATATCTCTTCCTGAATCTCATTCCTTTGCTCCTAAAGTTCCAACCAGATCTCGATCTCGAATTAAGAATATTTTTAGTGCACCCTACCTATACCTGATGATGAGATTCTCGAGGAACCCATAAGCTTACCTGTTCTAAAAAGGACTCATCACACTCGCAATCGTAAAAGGAAAGAGGATGTTGTCCATGAAAAGGCTCTAAAAGCAAGTAAAAGAAAACGTCCGATGCAATCTGGTTCCTCTTCTAAAACACCCCTCCTTCGTATGCTGACTTACTTCAGAGTCAAATTCGTCTTGGGAAAAAAGTGAAAAATATCATCCCAAAGCCCTCTTCTTATCGGTCCACTAGATCTCAACTTTCCTCCACTCCTTCAGTGAGAAAATCTTCAAAGTCTGATCCAAAACCCTATGAAACACCAAAATCCTCCTCCCCCTCTTCCAAGAAATAAGTCACTCAACCTATTCCATCTAGTCCTCATTCTCCTTCTCCCTTTAAAGATGCGGCTACCTCCATCCCACCTTCTTTTGAGCATATACTTAAGTTTCAAAAAATCAAAAGATAGTGCGTGAGAGAGTTCTTATTGGTTATAGGGGTCTTGAAATGGAAATCCTTCTTACCAAGATAACAGCTCAAGGTTGGTCTAATATTCTTCTTCAAGGTACTATTCAACGTAAGTTAGCTAAGAAAATAGGTGACTGAATTTTATATCAATGGAAGGTTTATGGGATTGAGTTTACTTCCACTATTCTGGGGGTACTAATCAAGCTGACTCGTGTAGATGTGGCACGTATTCTGGATGTGCCTTCTGAAGGATGGTCACACTATGTGAAATTCACATAGCCTCCTCTTCGAAACTTACCTTCATCCCTAGAGATTACTAGGAAATTCTCAGTTGTACCTACTCTGACTCATCATCCTAGAGTTGAAAAAAAGGAAATATCTCCCCTACATCAAATTTATTTTGACGTGGTACACAAAATAATTCTACAGTGTCAAGAAAGGAGAACCGAAGCTAACTATTTGGATTTAACGCTAATGGAGCTGTTAGATTCTGAGGTCAAAATTGACCTTACTGCTCTCATTCTAAAACATATAAACTGAATACTCCATCAAGATAAAAATAGTCACTCTCTGGCATACGGGTTTTGGCTGGGTAACATCTTTGAGGAGTTTGATATTACTATTTCTGTATAGGAATATCAGAATACTAATGAGTTCTTAGCAGAGTTTGCTACTCCTCTCTTTCTACAGCCATAAAATAGGCAAACACTCCTCTTCAACAGGCCTACATTGCTTTCGAAGAGAAAATTGAAGAATTGGAGGATGTACAAGCTACCCATGCTTAATAAACTGTCAATCTTAGGGCAAGGATTGAAGAACTTGAAAATGAACTTGCCTAGGAAAGAGGATATAGAGTTGCTCAAGTTTGAACCAGATGTGTACTTCTTCTCCTTTCATCTCGTGTTGTTCTTCCTTAGATCGCTAGGTTCCTATTTTTACTGCGTAGTGTTTCTTTTTTTTTTTTTTGTTATAATTTAGCTTGTGCTTATCATAGCTGGGAGCTTATAGTAATGAGTGCTTATAGTAATGAAACCTCTAGCTTGTTGAACTGTTTTCTTGATTTACTCCATTGGTTCTTCATTAATATTGTTATTTAAGTACTGCTTGACTTACTGATTACCCCAGTGGCTATGAATAGATTGACTCACTAAAATTGCTCAAATACACTTGTGTTTAGCTTTTTCAATAATGGAAAAAGGGGGAAGAAATGGTTATGCATTGCTTATAACTCACAAACTAAACCAGTGTGATTCTAGTGGTTGTTTCCTACTTAAGTGTCTCAGGTAAATATGGAGTGGCACAAAGACGATGGGTTGTCATCATCAAAATAAGGGAATTTTTTGGAATCTTGAAGTTTTGATGAATGACAATATGAAGGAAACAAGTTGATATATGTGTTCCACTAATCCAACAAGTTCAAGAGTGCAAGTCCACAGTATAAATTATTAAGAATCAAAATTAGTTAAATCGGCGTAGCTGAAAAATTCAACTTACTGATTACGTAGGAAATAGAAAAAGTTGAATTTAATTCAAGCACTTGACGATAAGGGAAAGCAAACTGAGTTGAAAAAGGAGTCCTACGTGAAGAAAGAGTTTCACTTGAGTATATCTTGAAGAGTCCTATATGTAAAAGGAGAAAGATTCTGAAAATTGAAGAAGTCTATGCAAGCTAGAAAACGTACAAATTGAAGGACTCTTTGGAGAGTTGGTTATATATCGAGGGAGTGACTCATATAGTTACACACGTACTTACAAAGCAGAAAAGGGAAATCGATAGATTGACTTTACGAAGTGCTACTCAATCACTGGAGAAATACATTTGAAGAACTTGGTCCAAGTATAGAATCTGGCTAAGAGTTTTAGTGTTGATTGTTAGGAGTTTTTCATTGTGCTGAACTATTAGTGTAATATTAGTTTCAGTGTGTTATAAACTGAATTAGGAGCTAGTTTTCGAGTTGGGGAAAACTCAAAGACTTTGGGAACACATACCTTGGGTGGTGTGTGTATAGTTATGAATTAGAGTTTATAATTTCTAGGTTAGAGAGTTGTAATCTGTTGTTGTTGAGTCTTATTGTTGTTTAGTGAAGTTGGGGTTACAGAGTTGTAATCATTTCCACGTAAAAAACTATTGTGTTCTTTACGTACTGTCTTTATTACTTTCACTTCAACACATTAGGCAACCCGTTCCATCTATAGGAAACTCTTACGTTAAAGTCACTAATACAGTAGGGCATGTATTCTAACATATACATTTTCAATTAATATGCGGAATATATTTCAGTCTTTGTGTACATAACACAAAGCTACACTTTAATGTCAAAACACTTCGATTACAAAATATTGGTGTAATATACCATAATAATTAAATTATAGTTGTAAATACAAAAAGAGTGAAGAAAATAAAATAATTTTCTTCTTGGCTGAGAAGCGGATATCTCGCTCTCTTTAGGAGATTCAAGCCTACTGCGGCATAATCTATTCCGATCCAGCAATATATCTCTAGACTTGTCCCCTCAATGATACAACAGTCCATCAACAATGTATAACTCAAGAAACTCCGGATTAGTTGAAGAGTTCAAAGCTCCACCATAAGAACACATTCTTTCAACATATTAAAACTCTTTTTGTATAGTGAATATAGTTGTAGACTTAAAATATTTCTTTGTCTCAACTCTCTCTTTTACTAATATAGTTACTCTTTTTTTTTATAGTGAATATAATTAGAGACTTAGAAATTTTCTTTGTGTCAACCCTCTCTTGCACTACTATATTTACTCTTATTATCTTTTTCTTATTCCAAAATATACTATAACTCATCTCCTTTCATGTACTTCGACACAAGAAAGAAAACACCATTTATATAGGTGTAGTATTCTTACATCTAGTAAATAAGGGAGTAATGGATATTAAGTAAGGAAGATGAATGTTTTAGCGGTTTCATATGTTATATGAGTTACAATATATAAATAGGGGGAATAATGGTAGAGGTTATGGAAAACTTATGGCCACATTCTTACAACTAACAATGGTAGAAGTTATGGAAAACTTATGGCCATATTCTTACAACTAACTCGTAAGATTAAAGACACAAAATACTGTGGTATAATGAACAAATAAAGTGTTAGAAGATACAAGAGTTATCAAAATATAATGACATCACTTTCTTCACTTTATGTCCATGCATTATCATGCAATTTAATTTTAATATTAAAATGCATAATAACACCAACACAAAACATCATCATTATAAAGTAACAAAAAATTTCACCAACATGTACGACTTGAAAGTTTATATACGAATTGATATTATTCAATATAAATTGTGAAAATATTAGAAGTAACTTTCCAGAAATGATATATAATTGATATTTTAAAAAAATAATATCCAGGAACAAAAATCATTAAAAAACAAGAAACGTTTTAACACTAGAATAAAATAGAAAATATAGATTCCAACTTAAGCTGGAGGTGCATGTTTGTGGCATGTTGTCTTATTGTGTCCCTCTTGATGGCAACTACTACATGTCTTTTACACTTGTCTTTGTTTGGTGCTTTTCATCTTTCAAGACATGGCCTTCCGATAGACCTTTTTGAATTCGATGGCAATACAATTTCATCCAATACTTCATGTGACATTTTTCACGTACTTTTACAAGGAAGAAGTTCAACTGGTATGGCATAAGTATCTCAAATTTTTTTATTGCTATAGTACGATACGCAATAGTTCTCGTCATATTGGTTTCTATACGTAGCAGTCATAGCATGAGAACATGCTATTTCATCTAATTGAAATCCTCCACAACTATATTTTCTACTTCAAAAACAAACGATGAATCTTTTAGCACCATCAATTACGGTATGCAAGAATTTATTAGATGCTCTTACCTACATTTATAATCAAGATTAATACTTAAAACATAGACCAAAAAATTTTCATCATAATCAGAAAATATGCCAAACAAACTAATATGAGAAAACATTTATAGTGTATTTTGACATAATTTTTAATCTAACAACAATCTGTAATGTAATGGGTTAAACGACTTACTGTCCTTTTCTGAGATAGCCAACGATTAGTAATGTAATATGAAGGAATTAACACACTTAACAATCAATAATCATACACTAATAAGGATGAAAGAACTATTTTTTGTGAATTTCTACCATATATATTCAAAATTCAGCATGTTAACATCACATAATTGAAAACAAATATAAAAAATAATTATAATTTTTTCCTGAATATTTTTTCAGACAATAATCAAATATTATATATTTCAAAAAATATTGAATGCAAAATGTCAAATTGCTAACAAGATAACATGCCTATGATATCCCATCTCCCTCCACGATGTATTAGAACTGAATGCAAATTATCACAATTCATATTATATGGCACGTCTTAAAATTTGCAAATTCACAAATTTGAATTTCCCATAAAATATTAAAACTTCTGTGGCCTAAAATCTCACCTAAAACAACAAATTTTTTTGGAAGTTTTTGATTGAAAAACTATATATCTTTGTAGAAAAAAAAATGAAAGTTGTTGAAGAAGGTGAAACAAAAACACATCTGGTTTAAAAGGAGGAAAAGAATGATTAAAGAGAGATTTTAGGGATAGATTGGGATCTCTTATTGACTGTCATCTATTTTAAAGGAAAGATTAGTTAATTTTTATTATATGAAATCTGCTATTTTCTTATTTAATTGGTCTTTATTTGATTATTTAGTAAAATAATTTTTTTAATGTTTTTTTTAAGTTGTTATAACTTGCAAACTAAAAAGATTGGATATAACATGCATTAAACAATATAATATTGTATATTTAGTTTTTTTCCAAAAATAAATGGACATGGCTTAACGAACATAAGTTTCTAATTACCTATTTTTCCAAAGCTTTAATTAATTACAATTCTTAGCCGCTAATTAAATACAATACATAGTTTCTCTATTTTATTTTCTTCCTTAATTTTCTTTCTTTTTTTCTTTTTCCTCTTTTTTTTTTTTTTTTACATTTCCTCTTTTTTTTTTTTTTCTTTTCCATTTTTTTTTCTTTTTTTTCTTTTCCATTGTTTCTTTTTTTCCTTTTCGTTTTTTTCCTTTTAATTTTTTCTCGTTTTAATATTTTCTTTCTTTTTTCTTTCTATTCTTATTGTTTTTTCCATCATTTTCTTTTTTATTTTTTATTCTTTTCCTTTTTTGGTCAGTTTTTATTTTTTCCTCAGTTTTTTATTGTTGTTGTAGTTTATATTTTATTTATTTTTATATTTATTTGTATTATATGATATATTTTAAATAAATTTATTACTTATAGTTGAATAGTTTAGTCGTGAATATGTATAATTTATTATTTGTATTGATATATCAATAAGTATATGAATTAATTATATTTTCTTGAGTCTAAAATATATAACTATGCAATGTGTCATTCAATTCAAATGTATCGTTAGTATTTGTATTTAAAATTTATCATTTGTTTTTTTATAAACAAGTATCATTCGTATGCTTATGGTTCAAGTTGCATAAATATGTATCATTTGATACAAATGTAATATTTGTATTTGTATCATTTAATATTTATATTTATATATAATTTATTATTTATATTTGTATTATTTAATTTGTATCAATGAATATAAATATTGTAGACACGTAATTTTGTCCCTTCGAAAAATCAATTTTATCTATTTTTACCTCACATTCGAAAAGTCAATTTTATCCATTTTTACCCCACCTTATCATACAATCTACTCTGGGTGATAATTTTTTCACAAAAGAGCAAAAATAACCAACTCTCAACAAATCCATAACACAAAGTAACAACCTACCCCTACCCCACCCTTACCCACGTACCCCCACCCCTACCCCTTTCACATTTTTCATCCTCACCTAATAGACTAACAATACACATGATAGGAACACGATATACACACAACTCACACACTCTCAGATGGGGGACACACCCATAATCGGATAGAAAAGGGAGGAGAAACAATAAGAGCAAGGAAGAAATTGCTCCATTATAGTCAACAACATACGCACACCAATATACACACACTCACTGTTATTCACACACATTCAAAACAGAGTTGAAGGGAGAGAGAAATTGGGATAGATGAGAGAACAAAGAGAGTTTGAGTGAGATTGAAAGGCAAGAAAAGGCAAGAGAGGGAGAGAAAGCAGATGGAAACTGACTTTTTTTGGTGAGTGCTCACCGAAAAATACAAAATTCGTGCAAACCCAACCTATTTTTCTTCGATTTATGCCATCGCCGAGCTTGCTGCTGAAGTAAAAAACAGTGAACCAACTCCTGAAATCCACTGAAAAATACCACCAGCCCCTTTACTCATTCTTTTTAATCGAGTCACTATTGGAAACAAAAAAAATTGATGGTAAAAAAACCTAAAAATTGATCGTTTGAGTTTATTCTGACAAGATTTTGCCAGAAATTGCATGCGGATCTCTTCGTTTCGTGAATTCTGTTTGGGTTAGCAAAAAGAAACAGTGAATGCTAAATCGATACTGAGGCTGGGTTTATTACATTGAGTTCTGGACCGAGAATTCGATCAGGGTCTAGTTGGAAGGAGCAATTACACTTGAAATCTTGAATTTAAGGTCCATTTCTCCTCTTGTTCTTTATTTTTATCTTGAATTTTATCATTGTTGTGGGTGTGAATGACTTGCATGTTTATCATGTTTGAATCTTTGTTGTGTGTTGGTTGATGTTGAATTTGGATGTAAAAAATTAAATTAATAGTCGATGAAATAGTTAATTTGAGAATGAAATTGGGAGGTGGGACTTGAAAATCAATAAAAGTGAATATTGTTTTCTTTGATTCATCAATTATTGTTGGATTTATATTGAATGTTAATTTTGGAGAACTCGCTAGTATCATGTTTTAGGTCGAAAGTGGATAGGCAAATCTTATATTTTAGGGTAGGCAACTCGTAGGATTCTATATGATCGAATGTGTGAATGTCTGTGTTGAGTGATTTCTCTACTTTTACCGCATTTCATCAAATGTATTCATTCATCGGGAAATGCCCTGAGGTCATATTACACCTATTCACTGGGAAATGCTCCGAAGTATCATGTACGCAAAGGTGGCTCGTGATCAAGGCCCGAAGCATTGGGTAAAGCATAGTTAGGATAATTAGAATAGTTTAGGTATACAACATTTTTATTTTGATTTGTAATAAATTGGACTGGACACTATCTTGTGATTTTTTATTGTTTTGGTTGTTTGTTTTCTTGCTTATGTGTTTTGTTGGTTTATACATTCCATAGTGTCGTACCAGCCGATATACTCCACGAAGTGACTATGGTCAAACTGCGAGACGGAAGGGTGCCTAATACATTTCCCTCGGTCAATAGAATTCCTTAATTAGAATCTCTATTTGTGGACCAGTTTTGAATGAGTCAAAAATTATTTTAAAAAAGGATTTCCAAAGGTGACTTGGCACACCAGATTTATGCCAAGTGGCGACTCTGAGTTTCGATTGTTAAAAGTCCTTTTCAAAAAAAACTTTATCTTTTGTCACTTAATAATAAAACTCTTTCGAACTTAAAGCCAAAATTTTTTGGTTAAAAAAAGGGTGTGACAAATACAAGTGCTAGTAGAAAGAAAATAATATTTTTTTAATTATTTAAAAATACAAATGATGTTGTCAACTACAGAGTCAAATACAAACAAATAAAAAAAATAAAACAAATGAAATTTTAAATATAAATATAATATGTGGTCAACTTACAAATACAAACGCAAAATAGTTCTTTAAGATATAAGTGCATCGATGAAAATAAAATACAAATACAAATACCAACAAAATAAAATCACAAAGTACAAATACAATATGCAGTCAATTATAAAGTATAAATAAAAGATAGTTCCTTAAAATACAAGTGCGAATTGTATAAAATATAAATGATAGTGTGAATTATAAAATACAAATACAAATGTGAACTATAAAATACAAATACAACTACAAGCGCGAACTATTAAATGAAAATACAAATATAGTTATACCAACTAATACAAAAATATAAATGATGGTTCGAATACAAATACGATAAACATTTGTAGTATTTTAGTTATCATCTATGACTTGTGCTCAAGTAGCTGTATTTTTCGAAAATACAAAAGATATAAAATAGAACAAAAAAATGAGAAAGAAAAAATTACAAAAAAAAGAAAAAGAAAAAAAAAAGAAAGAGAAATAGAAGCTAGTGAGAGAAGAGATAAAAAGGAATAAAATGAAAATAAAGAAACAAAAAAAATAAAAATAAAAAAAGGGAAAATGCGAGAAACATGAAAAAGAAAAAATACAAAAAAAAGGAAAAGGAAAAAAGGAAAAGGAAAAAAGGAAAAAGGAAAAAGGAAAAAAAAGGAATAAAATTTAGAGATAGAAGAGGATAAAAATGAAAAGAAAGAATCCAAAAAGAAAAAAGGAAACAAAAATAGAAAAAAAGTAAAAAAAAAAAAAAGAGAAAGGGAAAAAGCAAAAGAACAAATGACGGTGAATACAAATATAATGTTCGGTTATGATGTTTTCGTCATCATTCATGACTTGTATTCGATGTAGTCATGTTTTTTAAAAATACAAAAAATATAAATATAAAATACAACTAAAACAGAAAACAATGAGGAAGGAAAAAAAGAAAAAAGGAAACTTAAAAGAAAAAAAGAAAAAAGAAAAAGATGAAAAAGAAAAAAAAAAGAAAGAGAAGTCAAGGCTAGAGATAAAAAAGAGTGAGAAAAAAAAGAAAAAAAAAAGAGAAATAAAGGCTAGAGATAAAAGAGAGAAAAAAAATAAGAAACTAAAAAGAAAAAAACAAAACAGAAAAGAAAAAAACAAAAAGAGAAAGAGATGTTATGAATCTCTCCCTCTCTGTCTATATATATGTATGTATGTATATAAAAGCAAAACTAAAATAAGACAAGATGCTAAGTGGCAACATATTAAAATAACCACGTGGCAGTTTTTAGGAAAAAATTAAAAAATGTTTTAAGACAAAGTTAAAAATATTGTAATTGAAAGATTAAGTATTTGAATTTGAAATATATTATCTTAGTAACTAGAAATTCATAATTGCAGATATATATATATATATATATTATAATAATAATAATAATAATAATAATAATAATAATAATAATAATAATAATAAGCAATAAATAGTAGTAGTAGTAGTAGTAGTAATACACAAGTCGTATTGCTTTTAATTTGAAAAAATAACGTAGAAGTTTTAAGGACAAAACTTGATAATATTGTAATAAAAAAATTTAATTAAAGGATATTAAATATTTGTATTTGAGAATATTAAGATTGTAGAAGCATTAAAAAAATTTATTATCTTAAATTTAGGAATGCATAATTGAAAAGTACGAAATAAATTCTAACTATTTCATTTAATAATAATAATAATAATAAAATAAATAAATAAATAAATGAAGTCATAATATCAGTACATAAACTCTAACTATGTCAAAGTCTAACTATTTCATAACCATAATTGAATTGTCTTAAATAACTATAACTATTTCATAATTATAACAATCAATCAATAAATAATAATGTATTGTAGTAATAATTTATTAGTATATACGTGAGAATTTACATATTTAAAAGTAAAGTAATTAGAAGTAACAAACTATAAATTTATTTAAAATTATTATACTATTTATTTAAATTTAAATATAAAGATTAAAATTTCAAAATAAACCAATTCTACATATTTTGAGGTATGACTTCTTTTGGGAGTATTCTACATTTTTTTTATAGTTTTAAATTGTATATACAAAAATATAAAATTTCTTTTAATTAGTTTAAAGATTAAGAAAAAGTTTACTAAAAAATACTTAGTTTGAAAGTTTTTATAACATTTTTTATATTTTTAAATTGAAACTATAAAAGGATAAATATTATTTTTAGAGATATAAATTATTTAAAGTAGTAGTCTTTACATAAAGATAAGTTTTTTGAAAATTACTTTGTTGAATTAGTCTTAAATTTTTGAATTTCAAATGGAAATTAGGATTCTTTTAGCTTTCGAATTGAAAACAAACTCTATACTAGATAAAGTTGAATTTAAATTAACTCTTTCTATATAAACTAAATTTTCAATCAAACTTCTCATTTCATTCTTTAAATTCTTTTGAACTTATTCTTTAATTATTCAATCAAATTCGTTTATTGCTTATACCACATTTGTGGTTGGCGATATGCTTACATGAGAAAATTGAAGGAAAGGTGTCTTTTAAGTTTTGAATGAAGGATTGGTGACATTGACCAACTTAAAGGGTCAAAGATCATTAGGAAACTTGATTAAGTTAATTGTGGACTTGATTAATATTTTTAAAACTTTCTAATCTTTTAAAAAATACAAATCAACCCAACTCACCCCCCCTTTAATCCAAATCAACCAGTCTCTCTCTCGACAGCTTCTCTTAACTCTCTCCCAACCAACAGTTCTACAAACTTCTCCTTTCAATCCTCGGTGACTTCAACCTTTGACGATAAAAAGTTGGGCTTCGAGTTTCTTTTCAACTTCAATCTTCAATCGACGTGACAACCTTTCTCTCCGACCATAACAGCTTCGAATTCTTCATCGTTCCTTTTCTTCTTTTACAGGCAAAAATTTATGGCCTTTCTAGTTTTGAAGAAAACGAGGAACTTGAGCCAACTTCTCTTATAGTATTGGTTAACAATTTTAATATTTATTGTTTTAATTTGAAATGCGGTCTGAATAAAATCATAATTTCTGGTATTTCTTCTCTTCTCTTCTCTTTTCAAAGTGAATTATGATTTTTTAGTACTTTTTGCATTTTCTTGAAGTTTGATTTTCGTTGTTTGTATTTATACAAACAAAACAACGATTTGGGTTTATTTGTTCTGTTCTTGTTCTTGTTCTTGATAAAAATGATGATATTGCTATTTTCTGTTGAACAAAATTGTGCTACTATATTTTTCTCCAACAGATTATTCATCTGGTGCAACATATTAACCATCTGATGCAATAAATTTTTCATATAATACAACAGATCAATCATTTAATGGAACAGAGGAACCATCAGATTAAAATTTTAATGCAACAGATTAATCATCTGATGCAACAGAGGAATCATCGAATAAAAAATCTGATGCAACAGATTTATCATATGATATAACAGTTTAATTATCTGATGCAATAGATTAACCATATATTGCGACATATTAACCATCTGATGCAACAAATTTACTATCGGATGCAACACAGAAACCATCAGATAAAAAATCTGATGCAACAGATTAATCATCTGATGCAATGGAGGAACCATCGAATTAAAGATCTGATGCAACACATAAACCTCCAATTGGATAAAATGGTATCAACTCTTCCAACAGGATATGTCCAAGACTTAATTTTTCCAACTGATCATTCATATGCCGCGATAGACGACCCTTCTGTAAGAAGAAATCTAAACAATATTAACCATTGATAGCTGTTCTAATAGATCATTCATGTATTTTAATAGATGTGCGGCCTGTTGCACAGACCATTCATCTTTCTCAACAGATGAGTGATATATTTTGTATTGTCGCAACAGATTACTCAATCGTTGTTGCAGGTTAGTTAACTATTCCAACAAATCACTCATATGTTGTAATATATTATAGAACATTCATCCTTCTCTACAGATGAGTGATATATTTTGTATTGTCATAACAAATTACTCAGCCATTGCTACAGGTTATTTAACTATTCCAAAAAATCACTCATATATTGCAACAGATGATGTTGCAACAGATGTGTGATCTGCTACAGACCATTTATTTTTTCAACAGATGAATAATATATTTTGTATTATTACAATAGATTACTCATCCGTTGCAACAGGTTATTTAACTGTTCCAATAAATCCCTCATATGTTGCAAAAATGTGTGATCTATTGCACAGACCATTCATCTATCTTAAAAGATTAGTGATACATTTTTTATTATTGTAATAGATTACTCATCCGCTGCAACATATTGGTTATATACTGCAACAGATATACTACCAAGTGCAATAGATCAATGATCTGTTAGAACTGTTATTTTACTGTTTGCTTGTTTGATTTACTGTTATCCTTTTTTTAACGATGCATTAATCAACTATAATATATTTTTTTATGTTCATGTTAATTTTAGATAATATGGCTCCCAAAAGAATAAAAATCGAATCAAGTCCAAGTAAAGGAACAAGTGAAGCAGCTAGGCTACATCCACCACTCTATGAGCTTGCTTAACAAGTGTTATCTCAATCAGGAGCAGAATACGATGAGCACAGGAAGGAGAAATATTTCAAAAGAGATGATCCAAATGCTAATAGACCTTCCACCAAAGAGTTGGTCAAAACCTTCAACATTGATCATTATTCTGTGAGAATGCAGTGCGATGGTGCCACAGATTTAATGGGTGATTTCGTGGTTAAGTCAGTCATGGAAAAATCTTTCGACGCCTTCAGAAAAATACTTCGAGAATAAAAATTGGATGCTTATTTCAGGGATAGCTGCTTTGGAAAATATCTTGATTTGTCGGAGGACAACAATGCTCATTTCCAAATAAAAATGGTATATGAACTTCTCAAGCATAGTTTTATGTATGAAAACAAAGATAAGATGGATGAGGTGTGGATAAATTACTGTGGCATGCCTGTTTGTTTTGGTTGGAAGGAGTTTGCCATATTTACTAGACTAAAATGTTATCTTTCTTCTCAAGTTATACCTATTCTAATCCAAAAAAGCACCCCGCACACCCGAAAAAGGCAAAGGCAAGTCATGAGATCGTGATGACCTGGTGTCCGTTGTTGGTCCAAACTTCAAAAACAAAAGTTTAGTAGAAGCATTGAAAGGTAAATGACTTTCAAAGAAGCACAAATAGTCATTGTTCTTGGTTTAATTTGAACATAATATTCTTTGGGCGAGAGATGTTAATAACAACATAATCGTCGGTTTAATAAAGCTCTCCGAGGATCTTAAGGAGTTTAACAACTATCCTTGGGGTTATGAAAGCTTCAAAATGACTGTCAAATATTAGTTGACTTTGTTAGCACCAAAGACAGTCAACTTATATGGCTTTCCATGGGCTTTCATGAAAAATATTTCTTTGTTTTATTATGATATAATTTATTTTTTTTACTCAATAATGGTTTTGATTTATTGGCGTTATTTTATAGGCTTGGGCGTTTGAAGCCATTCCTTATTTGAGACAATAAGCAAACTACCAGGAAGAAGTTTCTTGTCCAAGAATCTTGAGATGGTTGTCGGCCAAAATCAATAAAAATGCAAAATTTCTTGATCTCTTTAACCCCCCAAAGGATGCAGTAAGTATAATTATAATTAAGTTTTTGTTTTAATTAATAATTTTATTGAATGATCTAATCATCATTCTAATATATGTAATAATTTGTGTTAGATTGTGCATTTGTCACTAGTTCTAACCAATCGAGAGTTGAAGATGACATTTTTTCTTACTTTATGGCCTGTGTAAATTATATCAAACCCTAAGGTCATTGATAGAATAAAAATAGAATTGTTTGGAGCAACAACCATTACAAAAAAAAACAACTTTGGAGAGTAGGCTTGTTGTTGTTGATGGTCTTAGTAGTGATGGAGCTGTTGGTGGTGGTAGTGGTGCTGCTGTTGGTGCTAATGATGCTTCTCTTATAGTATTTAAAATAAACCATTATGAGTATGATCATACTGGTTATACAGATTTTGCCTCTCCCCCCAAATGTTCTGCATGCAAATGTCAAGACTGCAGGGCTAAACATGATGTAGTGATTAATGCTATTAATGCATTAACTGCTTCTGTAAAGGAATTGATATCTAAGAGAGGTATCATTTTATTAAAGAAGATTTTATATTCATCCACTCTATTAGAGATTAAGGCTAAGAGGAGAAGGAAATTTATTTCCAATGCATTATCAAGCATCCTAAAAAGTGAAATTGCAACTCCTTTGTCTATGTGTTGCACTGAACAATGTACAATGTCCAAAGGAGAGTAGCACGAGATGAAGAAGGTGAATATATATGTCTGTTCCAACTAGCAAACATACACATATCTGTTTCAACAGATGACACATCTGCTGAAAATTATCAAACATATATATAGAAATATATTGCAACAGTTGACTAACTTGTTGCACCAGATAAAGTATCTGTTGCAACATATGTCTCATCTGTTTTAGCAAATCAAATATATCTTTGCACCTCTTTTATTTGTACCAACAGATGTCCTATCTACTGCAACAAATGAGTCATATGTTGCAACAGATGGTTTATTCATTGGAAATTATCATACAATTCTTCCTCATGTAGAAATTTGTCCCGATAATTGATTCATTGTCGCAACAGAAATATAATCTGTTTGGGATAGTTTAAAATAGGAGAATGACCTGTTTGATTTGCTAGAACAAATGAGTTATCCTTTTCCACTTTGTTGTATCTTCGTGATTAGTATTGACCAATTCTAGCTTTCCAGGTGGATGTAGAAGCTACTGGTGAATAGCATTGATAATATGCTACTCTTTTTATGGAAATACGAAGAATAGAAAATGCAGAAACCATATGTAAACGACAATAAAGATCCACGACGACCAAGGTTGAATTCCACAGCACCTAATGAAGAAAAACTTGTTCATATTGAGTAGATCTTTATAGCTTGAGTCTGTCAAAGTAATAACCCGACCCCTCCTTAGGAATCCTTGGCATCAATACTTAAATTGTTGGTGTATTTGTTGAGATTTGTACCCATAACAATTTTTTTACATTTCATTTATTCATTGATTTACTTTAGCTAATTTTTGAAGGCTTCAATTTATTTTATTTTATCTATGAATTTTATTTTTTTCCTTAGATTTGAACTTATTAATTGAAATGGAATACTAGATTCAAATATTACAACAGATAATCTATCTATTGCAACAGATGACACATCTGTTGAAAAATATCAAATAGATTTAGACATATATTGCAACGGTAGTTAATTTATTAGAATTTATCAAACAGGTCTTCCGACTGTTGCAATAGATAGTCTTAGATAAAAACATCGACATAATGTAATAGATGACCAACCTATTGCAATAGATAAACTATATGTCAGAACAGGTAGAATATCTATTACAACGGATGGAGAATCTGTTACATTATAAAAATTCAACTTTAATTGGACATAAATAATTGCCACTACATGTAAAAAAGTGAAAGTGAATTAAAATAAAAAAGGCAAAACCCATCGACAGTGTTCAGTTCAAAACATCTAAAATAAAATAGGCATCAAGTAGACAGTGTTCATTTTAAACACGTAAAATAAAATAGGCATCAAATGTGTCAGTTTGGTGCTTTTTTACTTGTTGGCTGCTTGCATGTAATTTACGCATCCAAGGCTCGTTGAACCCCCATTTTTGCTGACTTGGCGTCTGATTTGGCCCCCAATGGTTATTTTCCCCCATTGTCTTATATATTCATCTTCTTCCTAAAATTTAATTTTAATTTCTCAAATCTTCATCATCATCATCATCTTCTTTTTTACCTATTCAAATTCTTCAATTTATTTGCATTTGGTCTTTATTTTCTTCATTTTTTTTATTTTTTTCAACCGAGCTTGACAATGTCGAGCGCATCTTTCACTTTTTTTTGGAATAAAGATTTTTGATATTGTAAGTGTGGTCATGAAGATATATTGAAGACTTCTTGGACTCAACAAAATCCAAGGTGTAGTTTTTTTACTTGTAAAATTTCAAAGGTATATTTTTTTTTATTTAATTAGTTGATTAATTATTGACTTGTAATTATTTTGTAACTGTTTTCTTATTTTTATAAAAATTGGGTGGATGCGATTACTTTGATTTGTATGAAGAACGAAACCCTTCACAAGCAAATCGTTTAATCTGGGGTTTGTTGAACAAAGTCAAGGCTTCTGAAGAGAAACAAAATCGAGCAAGAAGATACTACATTATTGCCGTTATTGCTACTGGTTTGGTGTTGTTAGGCACATCGATATTCAAGCCTAATTGCTGAAATTTTTATGGTGGTGTATTTGCTACTAGTTTGGTGTTGTCGAGCAAATGGATATTCTAGAGTAATTATTAGAAAATATCAAACAAATTTACGCATATGTTGTAAAATTTAGGTCATCTGTTGGAAATTATCAAACGGGTCTTCCCACTGTTGCAATAGATTAGATAGAAATAACATCGCCATAATGCAACAGATGACCAACCTATTACAATAGATAAACTATCTGCCAGAACAGATAGAATATATTTTACAACATATTGACAATCTATTGCATTATAAAAAACTCAACTTTCATCAGAAAAAATTATTGCCACTACATTACATGTAATTTAAAGTAAAGTGAAGTGTGACTTGAAATAAGAAATTGTTATTTCACAGGCTCTTTATATACACAGGATCCAAGCATCCAGTTAGTACCCCATACGCTCAGTCCTCTTGCAGGTTTGCCACAGCGTTGTCGCAGAGAAAGGTCGTTGGCTCAGCCATTTTTGTGCTGGTCAACGAACATCCAATGTGTGCAAGATTGTGCGAGCCACATGTATAATCGGTATTATTTTTTGGAAGGTTCATGCCCTTGTTTCGACCTTTAAAATCCCATGATTTCTTCATCAATACTTCTTTTGGCAAATAATTCATCAGTTTACTCTCCCTCAACAAGATGGGGAACAACTCCATCAGTGGCTACACGTGGAAAAAAAGATGGACCTCGTCGATGGCAGGTACGTTGTAGTCATAAAATTTGATCCTTACCTCCTCGAGTAGTATCTCAATATCCCGATAATGTATGCCGTCCACACTAATAACTATAAGAATCATCTTTGCCTCGGTCTAGCTCTTGCTGTGTGGATTTGGCCTCTCCCCTCTAACATATTTTATCATTTATTCTTTTTCCTAGTCCAATGTAGAAACTAAGAAATCAAATCTCGTGCCACAGTCTAACGCAACATTATTAAGTTGATCGTACTTATCCTTGAGATTCTTGCAAAATTTGAGGTCCATTATCCTATCGGCAGCGTCATAAGCTTCCAGGTACGTTAATTGCCTTTTCTTCATGAGGCAGAGAATTTTGTCAACATGTTGTGATATAAGAAGTCAATTTTTAAATAGGTTAGTACTTGTAAAGATGCAATGGATGGTCCATATGCTACATAGGGTTTCTAAATCAAAAATCCAATGCAACTTATGCAACATATGGATAATAAGTTACAACAGAACCACTACTAGTTGTACCAGAATACCCAGCTGTTGTAACAAATTTCACATATGTTGCATAGCTTCTTTTTCATGGGGTAGATTATAAGTCCAGGTTAGGAAAAGTACACTTGCCTTATCCTCGTACCACATACGCATATCTGTCATAATCTGGAAGTCTTGGGGGGAAAAAGGGAGGCTTGGGGTAATCTAGTGTGCCTGGCTTAGCATTCTTGGCCTATCGCAGATCCCTCTTCTCTTTGGTACCAAGTTCTGCATATATGTCCACCTTCTTGAATGGCCCCTGAATTTCAACTACTTTTGGAGAGAGAGGAGTTGCAATTTTTTTTATTTCTGATCGAAGAGTACGTCTTTAATTGCTCTTTTCTTTCTTCTAACCGCCGTTGAGGAATGTATGGCTCCCTTACCTTCTTGGATGGTATGACAGCCCTCTTGGATTTGAATTCCTTGACAGCTTTAGAGATAGCCTTTACTTTTTCAAAGAGTTTATCCTGGTTGTCTTTGTACTCTTTACATTCGCAACGAGAACACGAGGGTGAAGAGGGACCTGTGTAAGGGTGAAAAGGGATGTTTTAAAACATATTTATTTTTTATTGAGCATCAAAATGCTCATCATCATGAGTGGTAGTAGCATCAATATGCCTACCACCAACACCAACAACTCCACCAGAAGATGCACCCGGATCTGCCTTGGTAGGTTGGTCATGAAGAGCCTCAATTTTAGGCTGAGCTTGCCTAACTGCTCTTCTTATGGCTATTGCTCCAGCCAATTCCTTCTTTATTAACTCTACAATTGGGTCTGCTATAGTATCAAAATGACCTAGAGTAAAATAAGAAGTCACCACCGACTCCCTTTCAGCAAGCACGATCCATGGGTGCATAACCTATAAAAAAGACAGCTATATTTAAATAATATAATATAATAATTTTCATATGATATAAGTGCAACTAGTTCAAGACCATTCACACGTAGCCAACATCAGGAGTTACAAAAACTCCAAGCATGTTCATGCAAATGGCCATGTGTGAGTGTGTAATTAATTCATGAAAGGGATTACATGTTTTGAAGTGTGAAGAGGGGCTTTGAAGTGTAATTTTATTACACTCTAAAAAAAGTGTAGTAACACTTTTTTTTAATTACACTCCAAAGCCACTCAACACTAAGGCTAGAATGGTTATTTTTATTTTATTTTGTGGAGTACTATAAATAGACAATAATAGGGCTATTTCTTGGACTTAGTTCATTCCTATTATTGGAGAAACACAAGTCTTGTAATATTTTGAGAACTTCTCTCTCTTGTTCTTGAGAGTGAACCCAAAACTAGACCACAAAGTGTAGTAACACTTTTGTTGTTCTTTGGCTAGAAACTTGGGGGTATTGAGGTTCATGAGTTCCTCTTGATTTAAGTAAGAATTTAGTGTAAATATCTTTCAATCTTAGGGTCCTAATATTCATGTTAGGGTTTTTAGATTCTAGGATATTTTTTGTCAAGTTACTATCCATTATTTTGTAATCTTGTTGTTTGTATCTTGATATAGTGAAACTGTGTGGGCCTCTTTCGATTCACTATAGTTATTGCAATCTTGTGTTATTTATCTATCTTATTGAATATTATCGTTGTTGCCTTGAAAACCTAGAGAAGTTAAGCGGGGCCTTTGATTATATAGTGATATTATTCTTGTTGTTCTCTTGATTCTTTGTTGTAAGTTTAATCTTTTGTATCATTTGGTATCAAAGCTCAGGGCTTGGTTTCGTTCTTACAAAACCAATCTTGGGAAGCTCTTACCAAAAAGTGTGTTCTTGAACATTTTGGTCGAAAATTAGTTGTAGATCTACAAAAGATTTTACTTGTTTAGTTTGTTTCTTGTGTTGGTCTCTTCCTCACCAACACAAAAAAAGTTTCTAAATCTAAAGTTGAGCTTAATAAGAAGAGACTTGTTGTTGTGAAAACTTGAAGTGACCTTGAGTTTGACTTGTGTTGGATATTGGAGTGCCATTGTGGTGTATTATTGTTTTGTTCTTGAAGGTGTTGATGTTGTGTTCATCTTAAAAGTTTCTCTTCATCCTATGTCTTAAAAGAGCAATAGATCCAAAAAGGTTGCAAGATAAAATTAAAAAAGTTGTTTATGAGAAGACTTGCCAACATCACCTTTCTAGACTTGACAACCACTATTCCCTTTAAACAACCTTGTTTTGTGGAACTAGTAAGGTCAAACATCACCTTTTGAGTTTGAAAAAGTTTAAAAAAAAAGTTACAAAACTTTATGTTTCCCTCCTAGTAACAATTCATCCATTACACATGATATAAAGGGACCAAGGCTTCAAGTTGATGAACAACGTATGTGGACCCGTAGCCAACGACATGCTACCACATCACCCTAGTTACTTTTCACATGATAATTAAGCTCAAATTTTGATGTTATAGTTTCTAATTATTGATTCCTAGTTTCATCTAATTGACTTAAGAACTAATTAACAAACTAGTACATTCCTACTAGCTTGTCAATTAGTTCTTTGAAGCTTTATGTTTGTGTCAACGTTTGTTTGTGTGCTTTTATCATTTGAATACGTTGTAAATCTTGGTTCTAGTCCGATGAGAATTCTTTGAGTTTCAAACAAGAATCCATTCCGAATAATAGCATACTCATACCTTAAGGATTCACGGGTTACTAGCCAATCTACAACACTTGTGGAGCTTGAGTGGGAGTGAACCCAGAGAGTGTGACTGAGGAGAGGTTTTAAACTAACTTGTGTTTTACTTGTGTAGGTGATACCTTGAAAATGGAGGGAACCACGTCTCAACCCATGGATTTTAATGAAATTGAGAATATGAGGGTCACTCTTGAGGCTATGACCTAAACTCTTGAAAGGTTGGGTATGGAAGTGGGAGCCATAAGGGGAGAAATAACGACTATTAGTGGGAGGTTATAACAAGTGGAGGGTCAAATAAACTCTCACCCTTCTACCCCTCGACATGTTTCCTCAAGTGGACATAATAGAAATTCCTCCGCCACCGTTACTCCCGAAACATGGCCACAATTTCCAAATCCTTCACTAGCTCTACTAAATGCCGCAAGCCAAATGACCCATAACCCCGTAACCCGAGACTCCAATATACCAACCCATTCCTAAACTCCTCAAGTTTCACAAAAAGGACTTGGGTGTCCAATACCTCTACTAAATCCAAACCCTCTCTTTCGAGCTCCACTAAACCAAATACCACCACCTCTACAAAATACAATTTCGTCCACTTTGAGGAATATGGTAAAGTGGATTATGAAGGGTATGGAGACTTTGATGAGGCTTACATGAGGGAAGAGGAGATAGGAGGGGGACATGTGGATCCAAGAAGATACCGAGGGTATGAATAAAGGATAAACCGACACCAAGAGATAGACGTAGGCATTAATACCATCAAATTGAGCCTACGTATCTTTAAGGGTGAAAGTGACCCCAAGGTTTATCTTTCTTGAGAATCGGCGTGTGATAAAGTGTTTCAAGTGAATGATATCTCGGAAGAGAAGAAGAGTTGTTACGCCATGCTCACTTTGAAGGTTATGCTAATATATGGTGGGAATACGTCAAACGGTTTGGTAATGAGTCGATTGATGGACAACCACCACCATGGTTTCGGTTGAGGTATATAATGAGGCAACAATATCTTCTCGAAAGTTGCTTTCTAGGTTGTATAATCTGCGATAAGGGAATCGAAGTGTGATGGCATATTATGATGAGTTTCAACAACTCATGTTGAAGCTTATCATCGTGGAGAACAAATTAGTCATGACATCATTCGATTCAAGTGTGGGTTAAACAAAGAGATCTCCACTCATTTGACATTTCATAATTTCAATACCGTCGAAGGTATTTTCCAAGCAGCTCTTGAGATGGAAAGGGAACTTAAAGAGAGGTCGTCGTTCAAAGCGAAGGGACAATCGACCTCGGGTTAGCCAAGGGAAAAGGATATGGTTCAATCCTCTTTGATTTAGCCCAAAAATAAGGACCAAACCACCCTTACTAGGCTTCCCGATCCTAAAATAGTCCCCAAAATTCCTCCGAGGCAAGAAGTTCAAAAGTATCCTTATCCTAAAGGTAAGTGCCAAGGTTGGGGGCATAAATCCAACGAATTCCCTAACCGACTCAATGTAATCCTAAGGGAAGGTAGATTGTATTTCTTTGGTGAAGAAGTGGGTGTTGAAAGAGAGGAAAATGAGGCCGAGCCTCAAGATGGAGAAAAAACTGAGGGTGAGCCACATAATGATGATGATGGGGAAAATGTTTATCTGCAAGAAGGAGAGTGTGTTATTTTGAACTCTGTACTGAGGCGTAACATGATTAGTAAGGGAATAGATGATCCTATCTTAAGGGAGAATCTATTCCATACTAAGTGCCTTGTGAAGGGCAGTGTGTGCACTTTGGTGATAGATAGTGGTAGTTGTGCAAATGTAGTTAGTGTTGCTATGGTAAACTTTTTGAAATTGTCTACTACACTTCATACTAGCCCTTATAAGTTGAAATGGTTGAATGAATATGATGAATTGAAAGTCATGAGGCAATGTGTGATACGATTTAAGGTAGGAAACTACCATGATGAAGTGCTTTGTGACGTAATACCAATTCAAGCGTGTCACTTTTTGTTAGGTAAACCTTGGCAATATGATAGGTCTACCAAATATGATGGGATGTCTAATCGATATACATTTGATAGAGATGGCCGAAAGGTCACACTTCATCCACTTTTGCCTTCACAAGTGAACGAGTTGCATCAAAGGATGAGGGAATTGAAAGAAAAATGGAAGAAATCCGAAAATAAAGAAAATGAGGGGGAGCCCGTAGGTGGGGGAGTGAAGGTATCCGGGGCTGCCTCAACATCAAATGGAAAAGAAAATATGGTGATGTTGGTTAGAAAGAAGGAGCTTTTCGTGGATCATGATGAGGACACACCTATGCTTCTTTTGGCACATTGTTTTAACACTAACCCCATTAATTCTTCTATTTCTCCTTTGATTTCTCTTGTGTTGTAGGATTATGAAGATGTTTTTCCCAAAGAACTTTCGCAAGGGTTGCCCCCACTTCGGGGTATTGAGCATAAAATTTACTTTGTACCGAGCTCACAATTGCCAAATAAACTGGCTTATAGAAGTAACCCTATGGACACCAAAGAACTACAAAGAAAAGTTGAAGAACTTCTCAACAAAGGGTACATCAAAGAGAGCATGAATCCATGTGCGGTTCCGGTATTATTAGTGCTAAAGAAAGATGGAACTTGGCAATGTGTGTGGACTGTTGAGCCATCAACAAGATTATGGTAAAATATCGTCACCCTATTCCTAGATTAGATGACATGCTTGATGAGTTGAATGGTTTTTGTATATTTTATAAGATATATCTTCAGAGTGGTTATCACCAAATTCGTATGCAACCTAATAATGAATGAAAAACTGCCTTCAAGATCAAATTTGGTCTCTATGAATGGATAGTTATGCCATTCAGCCTAACCAATGCTCCAAGTACTTTCATGCTGCTAATGAATCATGTGATGAAGCCTTTTATTGGAAAGTTTGTTGTTGTTTATTTTGATGATGTCTTGGTATATAGCAAGTCCAGAGATGAGCATGTATTGCATTTTAAAAAGTGTCTTTGATGTGCTTAGAAAAGAGAAGTTGTATGCCAATCTTGAAAAGTATTTCTTTGGTGTTAATGAATTTTTTTTCTTGGGTTTTGTTGTTAGTTCAACAGGGGCCAAAGTGGATAAATCCAAGATAGACGCTATAAAAAATTGGCCAATCCCACAAACCGTTGGTGAAGTAAGAAGCTTCCACGGGTTGGCTAGTTTTTATAGAAGGTTTGTCAAAGGATTTAGCACCATAGCCGCCCCCTTGATCGAGGTCATTCAGATAAACCAACCCTTCAAGTGGGGTGAAGAGCAAGCTAAGGCTTTTGGAGCTTTGAAAGTTGTGCTCATTTTTGCGCCTTTGTTACAATTGCCCAACTTTGATAAGACGTTCAAAGTTGAATCCGATGCTAGTAAAGTAGGCATATGGGCTGTTTTGATGCAAGACTTAAAACCTGTTGCTTATTTTAGTGAAAAACTCAAGGGTGCTACTCTAAACTACTCCATGTATGATTTAGAGTTGTATGCCTTGATTAGAGCATTAGGCAATTGGAAGCACTACTTGTGGCCCAAGAAATTTGTGATCCGGACGGACTATGAATCCTTGAAACACTTACGGGCACAAGACAATCTTAACAAATGGCACGCCAAATGGATTGAGTTTCTAGAAACCTTCCCTTATGTTATTCAATACAAGAAGGGTAAGGACAATGTGGTTGTCGATGCCTTGTCTAGAAAACATGTACTTGTGTCCACTTTATCTTCAAAGTTAATGGGTTTTGAGAGCCTAAAGGTATTTTATCCCGAGGATCCTCACTTTGCTTATATATTTAGGGAATGCAAATAATTGGGTAGGTACAAGTGGGTTTCGGATAGGGTTTTAAATCCCTATGCCAAGTTTGATGGTTACTTGTTTAAAGGTAGACGATTGTGTGTACCTTCTAGATCTTGAAGAGAGTTGTTTGTGAGGGAAGCACATAATGGTGGTCTAATGGGTCATTTTGGGATTGACAAGACCCTTGGGATATTGGAGGAGCGATTCTATTGGCCTAGAATGCACAAGGATGTGGCTAGGATTTGCGGCCAATGTGTAGATTGTAAGGGAGCCAAGTCTCGGCTCCTCCCTCACGGGTTATATACCTCGCTTCCTAATCTTTTACATCCTTGGGTTGCTATATCTATGGATTTTGTGTTAGGATTGCCGAGGACTAGATGAGGTAGGGGTAGCATTTTTGTTGTAGTTGATCAGTTTTCTAAGATAGCATACTTCATTCCTTGTTCAAAAGGTGAAGATGCGTCAAGTGTGGTTTCTTTATTTGTTGAAAATATTGTCAAATTGCATTGTGTTCCAAGGACCATTATAAGTGATAGGGACTCTAAGTTCCTTAGTCACTTTTGGAAGTCAATGTGGGGTAGGCTTGGCACTAGATTACTATTCTCTATACCTTGCCACCCATAAACCGATGGCCAAACCGAGGTTGTAAATAGGACTTTGGGTTCTATGTTATGATCAATGGTTAAAGTCAAAATGACTTCATGGGAGAACCACCTACCTTTGGTGGAATTTGCATATAATCGGGTTATACACTCAAGTATGGAAACGACTTCCTTTGAGTGTGTATATGACATCAACCCACTCACCCCTTTGGATTTAACTCCTTTTCCAAGTGATATTATGATTATCTTAGATGGAAGCAAGAAGTCCGAATACATGAAGAAATTGCATGAGAAAGTGAGGCAAAAGCTTGAGAAGAAAAATTAAGAGATTGCTAAGAAAGCAAACAAGGGGAGAAGAAAGCTTATTCTTGAACTGGGTGATTGGGTTTGGGTGCACCTTAGAAAAGACCGGTTTCCTTCACAAAGGAAAACCAAGTTGATGCCGAGGGGTGATGGTCCCTTCCAAGTACTTGAAATAATCAATGATAATGTCTACAAAATTGACCTTCCTCCAGAATATCAAGTGCACAATACCTTCAACATATGTGACCTCTCTCCTATTGCCACGGTTGAGGATGAACATCCACCAAATTTGAGGACAAATTCCCTTCAGGATGGAGAGCATGATACAAGTGCAACTAGTTCAATACTATTCACACGTAGCCAAGCTAGGGAGTTAAAAAAATTCCAAGCCATGTTTATGCAAATGGCCGTGTGTGAGTGTGTAATTAATTCATCTAAGGGACTCCATATTTTGAAGTGTGAAGAGGGGCTTTGAAGTGTAATTTTATTACACTCCAAAAAAAGTGTAGTAACATTTTTTTTAATTACACTCCAAAGCCACCTAAGACCAAGGCTAGAATGGTCATTTTCCTTTTATTTTGTAGAGTACTATAAATAGACAATAATAGGTCTATTTATTGGACTTAGTTCATTACTATTATTGAAGAAACACAAGTCTTGTGATATTTTGAGAACTTCTCTCTCTTATTCTTAAGAGTGAACCCAAAACTAGACCACAAAGTGTTGTAACACTTTTGTTGTTCTTTGGCTAGAAACTTGGGGGTCTTGAGGTTCATGAGTTCCTCTTGATTCAAGTAAGAGTTTGGTGTAAATATCTTTTAGTCTTAGTGTCCTAGTCTTCATGTTAGGGTTCTTAGATTCTAGGATATTTTGTGCCAAGTTTCTATCCATTATTTTGTAATCTTGTTGTTTGTATCTTGATATAGTGAAGTCGTGTGGGCCTCTTTCGATTCACTATAGTTATTGCACTCTTGTGTTATTTATCTATCTTGTTTAATATTGTCATTGTTGCCTTGAAAACCTAGAGAAGCCGAGTGGGGCCTTTGATTCTCTAGTGATGTTGTTCTTGTTGTTCTCTTGATTCTTTATTGTAAGTTTGATCTTTTGTATCATCATAGTTGGGTTATACACAGTCAACTTCTGCAATAAATTAACAATATGTTGCATCAGATTACCCATTGTTACATAGTTTGCAATAGATGGTTAAAATCTATTTGAGCCGGGTTCAGAGAACTAGAGCAACATAGGGATAATCTGATGCAAAATATCAATCATCTGTCGCAACAGATTACCAATCTGTTGCACCAGTTGCACAAGACAGGTAATCTTTGGGTTACATGTTATGCAATAATGATCTGTATGTTGCAATAGATTAACAATATGTTAATTAGATTATACATTTGCTGCATAATTTGCAGTAGATGGTTAATCTTTGTAGAGTCAGATTCAGAGAACCAAAGCAATAGATGGGTAATCTGATACAAGATACCCATCATCTGTCGCAACAGATTATCCATTTGTTGCACCGATTGGCACAAGACGAGTAATCTGTCATAGCAGATGTCCCATCTAGTGCATCAAATATAACATCTATTGCACCAGATATAACATCTGTTCAATATCTTTCATTAAGTAAAATTATTTTACTTAAAGAAGATGTACTGCATCATCCAGAGGGTTAAAGAGATCAACTTCCTTAATTTTGGTGTTGTTCTTTGCAGCCAACAACCTAAACATCCTTGGATAAGAAACGTCATTCGAGTAATGTATTACCTATTTTCGGAGGGGAGGAATGACTTCAAATTCCCAAGCCTAAAAAAATGTAAAATGGAAGCAAGCAAAAAAAGTCATAATAACTATATTCAACATAAATTAATGGATGAGTAAAAATAGTGATTAATTTTACCATGAAAGCCCAAGGAAAGCTGTATAATGTGGTCGTCCCTGAGGATAGCTTTGTCAGTAAATATTAGATAGTCAAGTAAAAGTTGTCATATCCCTAGGGATAATTGTTGAATTTATTAAAATCCTCAGCAGGCGCCTACAAATCATCTTCTATGACTTTGTTGACGTCTCTTGCAAATATAACCGAATGGGCAAACCAAACTAAACACAATTACTCCCTGTACTACTTTGATATGGTTTTATCCATGAGATCTGTCAATAAATCCGATGTTTTGTAGCCACGTCGAGCAATGTCAAACAACCCATTTATTTTTTTCTTGCATTTTCTTGCCTTGGATCTTTTGCGGGGTGTTCCCTTGGCGATGGGTAGTTCTTCTGGACGATGGCATCTGAAGACCGTCACTATGGCAAACTCTTGTAAGCCAAAACAAACCGGCATGCCACAGTAGTTGATCTAGATTTTATCCATCTTTTTCCCCTCCTCCTTCAAATCTTTATCATCCCTCACATACTTGATCTTGTGCTTGAGAAGACCATATAAATGGGTAGAGGGGAGGTCCTCAGGTAGCTCAAGAAAGCATCCAAAGCAACTCTTCTTAAAATGTCTATTTATGTTTTCATTCTTTATAATTTTCCTAAAATAAATAAAATTTCTCCCCATCTAACATTTAAGGACAAGTTCACCAGTTAGTTCTTCTTTTGCTTTTGGGTCATTTATCGACATCGCAACTTGAAACCTGTCAATACTAAAAGTTTTGACAGGATTATGCTGGGATGTCGATATTAATTCACGCCTCATTGGTGATCCATTATCATCATGTTGATGATCAGCCTCTTTCTCTTTCTAACTCTCTAATTCCTTCTCTTTCTCACTTTTATGTTCTTCATCACTATCTACAGACCCTTGTCCAACTCTCTCAATATTTTTTTATATCTCTTCTTAGCTTTACTTTTCCCTAACTGAGATTATTCAGGAAGCTCCTCCGAATCCTTCTGTACCATAGCCTTTTTTTGGGTGGTAAGACGTTGATCCACTTTCACTTTCTTTTCTTTTGGGAGAGTTGTTTTACCTACACATAATAGAAAAACAAAAATTACATTACAATTGATGTATACATAAATTTTAAAAAATACATTACAAATACCACCAATACCGACACACCAACAGCCACTACCACCACAATCACCATCAACCAATGCCACAAACACCAAGAATACTGACACTACCGACAACCACCACAAATACCACTCACTAATGCCACCACAAACACCACTAACCAATGCCACCAACAACCACCACCAGTGACACCACGACGACAATGACGACGATGACAACCACCACCACCATAAACACCATCCAATAATACCACGATAGTTAATGGAACATTCCGATAGAAACTAGGATTTTCTTGATATCTTCCTACAATTTTACCATCAAAACTCAAAATTATAAATCCATTCTCGAAGATAATACAACTAAAAGTTTTCTTTTTCATCATTAACTTAAAACCCCCTATTTTTTAGAAAAAACTAACAAATATAGAACTCTTCCCAAACTCTGTTACCTATAAAGACAGAGAAAATGGCTGATATAAGCAAGAATGAAGTAAAAAATAATACCTATGTGGTCGAAAATGAGAAGAAAATTGATCTGTTGTGACGGGTAGAGCAATTTGTTGAGTAGTTGTTGTCTGTACTGTATAATTGAGTGAGAAAGAGAAAAGAGCAAGAACTCAAGATTTAAAATGATGAAATATTTTTCTCGCAAATGGATGATTTGTATGGGTTGATTTGTATTTTATAAAAGAATGACAAGTTTTGAAAATGTTAATTTGGTCCGAATTGATCTTAATTATTTTTAAAAGTATAAAGAATATGTATAATTTTTAACCCTCTCATCATGCAACTGCCAAAAGACTCAACTGAAGTTGTAGTTGACCCTATGAACTTACCCCTGGTCCAAGATTAATCAATATAGGTATTCGACTCTAACATATGAACTCAATTGAAATTGTATAAAAATAAATGTTCAACCTGTTGCATCAGATTATACATTTGTTGTAAATTATCAATCAGATTAAGTTATTTGTTGCAACAGATTATGCATCTGTTGTAAATAATCAAACAGATTAAGTAATCTATTGTGACAGATTACCCATCTGTTGTAAATTATCAAATGAATTGTCATATAACACAACAGATTACCCATCTATTGTGAATTATCAAATAGGCGCTACCATCTATTATAGTTAACCCTATGAGAACTCACCCCTAGTCCTAGATTAAGTAAGTTATTAGTTGAACATATGAGGTAGTAAGAATCAGTTCAGCTTAGTGTGATCAATCGACGACTCTGGTCGGAAGAAACGCAATACCGTCTCATCATGCAATTGCTAAAAAACTCAATTAAAGTTGTAGTTGACCCTATGAGAACTCACCTCTAGTCCTAGATTAATCAATTAAGGTATTAGTCGAACATATGAAATTAATTGAAATTGTATAAAAACAGATGTTCAACCTGTTGCAATAGATTAACTATCTGTTATAAATTATCAAATTGATTAAGTCATTTGTTACAATAGATTATGCATCTGTTGTAAATTATCAAATAGATTAAGTCATCTATTGCGATAGATTACCCCTTCTATTGTAAATTATTAAATGGATTAAGTCATATGTCGCAACAAATTACCCATCTGCTGTAAATTATCAAATAGGCGTTGTCATCTGTTGTAGTTGACCCTATGAGAACTCACTCTTAGTCCTAGATTAATCAATTAAGGTATTAGTCTAACATATGAGGCAGTAAGAATCGGTTCAGCTCAGAGTGATCGATCGACGACTTTGGTTGGGAGGAACGCAATACCGCCTCATCATGTAATTTTTGAAAGACTCAATTAAAGTTGTAGTTGACCTTATAATAACTCATCCTTGGTCCTAGATTAATCAATTAAGGATTAGTTGAACATATGAGGTAGTAAGAATCTGTTCAGCTCAGAGTGATCGATTGACGACTCTAGTCTGGAGGAATGGAATACCATCTTATCATGCAATTGCCAAAAGACTCAATTAAAGTTATAGTTGACCCTATCAAAACTCACCCCTGGTCCTAGATTAATAAATCAAGGTATTAGTCTAACATATACACTCAATTGAAATTGTATAGAAATAAATATTCAACCTGTTGCAACAGATTAACCATCTGTTGTAAATTATCAAATAGATTAAGTTATTTGTTGCAACAGATTAAGCATCTGTTGTAAATAATCAAAAAAATTAAGTCATATATTGCGACAGAATATGCATCTACTGTAAATTATCAAATGGATTGTCTTATATCGCAACATATTACCTATCTATTGCAAATTATCAAATAAGTACTACCATCTGTTATAGTTGACCCTATGAGAACTCACCCTTGGTCCTAGATTAATCAATTAAGGTATTAGTTGAACATATGAGGTAGTAAGAATTGGTTTAGCTTAGAATGATCGATCGACGACTTTGGTCAGGAGGAACGAAATATTGTTTCATCATGCATTTACCAAAAGACTTAATTGAAGTTGTAGTTGACCCTATGAGAACTCACCCTTGGTCCTAGATTAATCAATTAAGGTATTAGTCTAACATATAAGGTAATAAGAATTGGTTTAGCTCAGAGTGATTGATTGACTACTCTGGTCGGGAGGAATGTAATACCGTCTCATCATGTAATTGCTAAAAGACTCAATTAAAGTTGTAGTTGACCCTATGAGAAGTCACCCTGGTCTTAGATTAATCAATTAAGGTATTAGTCTAATATATGAAATTAATTAAAATTGTATAAAAACAAATTCTTAACCTGTTGCAACAGATTAACCATCTGTTGTGAATTATCTAATAAATTAAGTCATTTGTTGCAACTAATTATGCATCTATTGTAAATTATCAAATAGATTAAGTCATCTGTTGTGACAGATTACCCATCTGTTGTCTATTATCAAATAGATTAAGTCATATGTCACAACATATTACCCATCTGTTGTAAATTATCAAATAGGCGCTACCATCTGTTGTAGTTGACCCTATGAGAACTCACCCCTAGTCCTAGATTAATCAATTAAGGTATTAGTCTAACATATGAGGTAGTAAGAATTGGTTCAGCTCAGAGTGATCGATCAATGACTCTGATTGGGAGAAATGCATTACCATCTCATAATGCAATTTCTGAAAGACTCAATTGATGTTGTAGTAGACCCTATGAGAACTCCCCCCCTGGTCCTATATTAATCATTTAAGGTATTAGTTGAACATATGAGATAGTAAGAATCGGTTCAGCTTAGATTGATTGATCGATGACTCTGGTTAGGAGGAACGCAATACCGTCTCATCATGCAATTGCCAACGGACTCAATTGAAGTTGTAGTTGACCCTATAAGAACTCATCCCTAGTCCTAGTTTAAGAAATTAAGGTATTAGTCTAACATATGAACTCAATTAAAATTGTATATAAATAAATATTCAACCTGTTGCAACAGATTAACCTTCTGTTGTAAATTATCAAATAGATTAAGTCATTTGTTATAATAGATTAAGTCTCTATTGGAAATAATCAAAAAAATTAAATCATCTGTTGTGGTGGATTACCCATCTATTGTAAATTATCAAATGAATTGTCATATGTCGCAGATAAAAGGAAGTGAAACTGGATCCACTTTTGTCCGACCAACATTAAAGGGTAGAGTAAAGATGGGTTCAGAGGATTAGGCTGTTTGCAGATGGAACCACTTCATATGTAGGAAGTATGTATTACTGATCAACCTATCATGAAAACACACATCCAGTATAATGATTTTTTGAATGTTTGTTCTTTACCTATTAGGCATTAATCCTTCAAACAAGATATGGCATTTTACAGTTAAGATTGTTAGGTTCGAACTGGTAAGGCTGAGGGACTAAGTAGGTGGTGTCGATACCCTGTTGCAATTTAATGATCATTTATGCTCATGTTTTTATGTCAAGTTTGGGGAATAGTTCAAGTTTTTGGCGGCAGTGTAAATATCCAATAGTGATTGGACCAATTTTAATGGCTCAATAGACTTCTTAAAAGGCCTCCGAAGCCTCGTACTGCAGAAAATAATGATGGAACCAATAGAAATTCCCCTATCCAAATTTATATGGATAGGTTGCTGGAGGAGAACATTATACAATAGTAGGTGCTTGGGAGAATACCTGTACGAGAAAGGGGAGGTTGAGAAGGTCATATATCATCTCAAACCTTGTTTAAGAGAAAACACAAGGTAGGAAGAAAAGTGTAGCGAAATAGGCTGATGAAATTGACATGAAAAATGAAAAAACTAGATAAGCTGCGAATGTGAAAGTGTATCCAAAAATAAAAATCCATCAGTCGTTGAAGAAAGAAAAATGGTCAAGAGGACTGGAGCTGGTCACTTTGCTAAAGACTGCGAGTAATGAGCGTGGACTTAATGAAGACCCACAAAATGTAGGACCATAAATCTAAGAAAGCAACTTCGCGAGCATGGAAGGTGGTAAGATTATCGGTCAGAATTAAAACCTAAACCAATTACTCCTGAATTAAAAATATGGGATCAAGCCAAAGTGGCAGTTTCTCAAGTTAAACTTGCATCCCATGCTTCCTATTTATGGCTCTGGTCAGGTCAAAGACAGTGGAAACAACAAGGCATGAGATTTCTGCCCAACTTCAAACCTTTTTGTTTCTATTGCCAATGGCCTGATCATAGCCACAAACAAAAGGCATGGCATACAAGTTAGACTTTACAAATTGATGCCTTGGCTTCCCTTATTTTTAATTCAGGAGTTTTTGGTTCAGGTTTCAATTCTGACCGAAAATCATACCAATTTCCTATGCTCACGGAGCTTCTTCCTTTGAGTTTTGCTCCTCCACTCTGTGAGAGTATTCATTGAGTCCACGCTCACTAGTTGTATTCTCGAGCAAAATGTCCAGCTCCAGTCCTGTTGACCATTTTTTCCTTCAACGGCTGATGGATTTTTATATTTTGATACACTTTCACATTTGAAGCTCATCCAGTTTTTTCCTTTCTCATGTCAATTTCATTGGCTAGATTCGCTAGAAGTTCCTTACTTGCTTCCCTTTGTTTTCTTTTAAATAAAGTCTAAGATGATATATGGCCTTCTCCACCTCTCCTACCCATACAGGTATTCTCCCAAGTTCTATATAAAATCCTCCTCCAGCAATCCATCCATATAAATCTGGATCAGGAGAATTTCTACTAGTTCCATAATTGTTTGCTGCAGTGCGAGACTTCAGAGACCTTTCAAGAAGTCCATTATGCCATTAAAACCAGTCCAATAACTATTAGATATTTATATTGCTGCCAAAAACTTGAACTATTCCCCAAACTTGACATAAAAATATGAGCATAAACTGTCATTAAATTGTAACAGGGTATCGACACCACCGTCTTGGAATCCTACAGCCTTATCAGTTCGCACCTATCAAACTAAAATATACAATACAGGATCTTGTTTGATGGATCAGTGTCTAATTAGTAAAAAACTACATTCACAAAAATATTGCACTTTATATGTGTCTGTCACAGTAGCCTGATTAATAATACATAACTTCCACGCATGAAAGTGGATCCATTGTACACACCTTATTCCTCATACCCCATCAAGATATCCCAGACAATGTTGTTTATTCATCTACACACATGTGATGACTATTAAAAAGAAGGCGTGAAGAGTCATGAATTTTTATCTTAACATATTCAAAATAGCTGATGAATCGAAATCTCCATCTGTTGTAACTGATGAATCAGCTATTGGAAGAAATCAAAACATCTTCTCCAATATATGGTCCATCTATCTCAACAGATAATCCATATATTACAATAGATGGTAAATCTATTGCGATAGACCAGACATTATTTATTCATCTGCACACATGTGATGACTATTAAAAAAAGGTGATGAGTCATGACTTTTTATCTAACACATTCAAAATAGCAGATGAACCAAATTTTCCATCTGATGCAACTGATGAATCAGCTTTTAGAAGAAATCACAACATCTTGTCTAACATATGATCCATCCATCACAACGGATAATCTATATGTTGCAACAGATATTACAACAGATGTAAATCTGATGCAATAAACTAGATAGTATTTATTCATCTGCATGCATGTGATGGCTATTAAAAAAGAGGTAATCATGACTTTTTATCTAACACATTCAAAACAGCTGATGAATCAAATTCTCCATCTATTGCAACTGATGAATCAACAGTTAGAAGAAATCAAAACATCGTCAAAAGATGGTCCATCTATAGCAACCGATAATACATATGTTGTAATAGATGTCTCATCTATTTCACATAGAAATCATCTATTGCAACAGATGGTAAATCTGTTGCAACAGATGGATGATCTGTTACAACAACTCAATAATAACGGTTGTTATTAAGTCTTAAAAGCTATTTTGAAAAGGTGAGAAGTATTAATGTAAAAGAAAAAGTCGTAACTTTTCACAGAAAATAAAATGCCACCAGGTTGAATGTAATTAATACAATAGAGCTTAACAGTCATACCTTTTGGCCTGATACATCCATATTCAATCCTCTATAAATAGGTCCCTCCTTAATCTTCATTCTACTAAACTTTATTTATTTATTGCATTATTTCTTTTCGTGTGATATCTTCACTACTTCTCTTCAAAGATCATATTCCTTTCTCATTGAGGTAAGTTTTTTTTTTTGTGTAAATCTACCAGTTGGTAGTGTACGTTGTATTATATTTGGATATTTTTTCTTTACATTTATCAATTCATGCGGGTTCTAAATATGACTGATCCTTTTTAGAACATTGTTATTTTACGCGATATAGTGCAGGAACTTCAGAGGCAGGTTAATAACCTGCAAAAGGAGTTGGTCGCTGTGAGAGCAATGATGTTCAGGGAGATGCAGAGGCTGATGAGGGTCCTGCTGCTGCGAGTTGATTGGCCGACTGTCATTAATGATAATGATGATGATAATAATAATAATTAGAATGTGTTTTTTCTTTTAGCGTATGTATTTTAATTTTTCTATATCGGATCTTACCTAATGTATTTTATTTTTTGTTTAATGGAAAATTTATTTTTAGTCGACTTTGGCTTTTTAATTCTTATTCTATTTTCATTCTGTCTATTTCTTCTAAACATACATATTAATGTTAACATGTCGACGGTTGGAGGTAAGGAGCAATTTTGAATCCAGTAGCAATAACAATTTTGGCTTTTGAGTTCTTTCAGCAGATGAACCATGTGTTGGAACAGATTGGTTATCTGTTGGGTTTCTGTCAACAGATTATCTATCTATTGCGATAGATTTGTCATCTGTTGGAGGAAAATAATCCAGTTTGATGGAACAGTGTTGTGTTCTTCCAGCTAATTATGTCCATCTGTTGCCACAGATGGTTAATCTGTTGAGAATAATTGTGGCCTGTTGTATTATTTAGTTTATGTTTTGTCTCTTTTTATTAATGCACAAGTTATTAAAAAAGAAATTTCATATATAATAAATGATAACATTACGTTCACAACAATGAGTTAAATATATAAAAGTCCACAACAAACAACAACACAAGTTTCTGCAATTACAACGATTATGGTGGATTATGATCCGGGCATGCAGTTCTTTTATGGCCAGTGCGCTTACATACGGAGCACTTGTTTCTTCTTGATGAAAATGATTATCTGACTCCATGCTTCCTCTTATATAGATTTCTTCTCGATTTGATAGTGCTTGGATCAATATATGGAGGAGGTATTAATCTCCCCAAAATCTCTGTAGGAACAACCGAAGATTCTTCGAGAGGCATCGGAGTATTATGCCCACTATATGCCATTAAATATTCTTCTACCGAATAATATTGAGAGGAGTGATCGTAAACTTTAGGTTCATATTTTGGGCCGTAGTGAGCTCGAAGAGCTTCCATGGCATGTGGACAACGTATTTTGTCCTAGTTAAAACTCTGCACGTACAAGATCTTGTTTGAAAATTGACCATGGAAACATCACCATGACTGATGATACTAAATTTGTAATCTGCTATTTTATGAGATAATAACCTATTCCCCAAATTGATGTTCGTTGATATTATTTTTTCGATTTCGAGAACAAATCGAGTTCTTTTTGGACCCTTGAACTACACATGCCTTTCATTAAAAAATTGGTTATACTTCTTGTTTATTACTTCAAACATAGCCTTGATGGGGAATTCTCTTTCATCGCCAAACAATGAATTCACCGATTTAGCTATGTTTGATGTCATAATATTGTACCTATACAAAAGAATCACTTAGTACGACATCATACTAAACTTGTAACTCAAACAAGACATTAAATTCATAAGAATGTACCTATCCGACGGATAGAATGCCTGGCTCCATCTCTCAAAATTGACGCGTACGAGAAGTTTTGCTAACTTGGGATTCACATTTGTTATTTGATTAAAATGGTTTAAAAACTCCTCTCTAATATATGCTCTATAAAAAAAGGTTACGACCCTTTTGTTGTGATAGTTGGTCCGAATGTTCTCTCTAAGATGACTGATGGAATAATCAAAGGAAGCTGAAGTGAAAAAAATTGAACCCATCTTTGAAATACTTGGATGCCTATCCGAAACAAAATACAACTCTTTGATATCTTCAACGTAGCTTTGCAGTTGTTCAAAAAAATCCATAAGAGCCACCATATTCCTTGTCCACCATACAAAAAGCAACAGGAAAGATCTGATTCTCCGCATCCTATGCCACCGCCGCTAGCAGAACTCAATTATACCTGCTCCTCAAAAAGGTATCGGCGGTGGCTATTCCTTTTTTCAAATGTCGAAAACCTTGAATTCAACCACCATAGGATACAAAAAAAGTACTTGAACCTTCTATTTTCATCAACATGCAATACCGTCTTACTTTCAGGATTTGTGGACTCAATCGTGTAATGGTAGGCCTCCAGGACTGCATACCCATGCTCATGTGTCCCCCTAAACAAGTCCTTGGAAATCCCCATAGACGTATATATCTTCCAATAACTGACCAGGACACCCAATTCCGTAAGGAGTTGATTGGCCATAACCCTTATTGAAGGGCCTTTGCCATCTGGGAAACTACTCCTAAGATATTCACTGAGGACCTTTGCCTTGGCGTGAGGATTTTTGCCCGAGATATGCTATGAACCATATGAATGATGCTTTTCATGTTTATGAATGACGAATCTGTCAGAACTTGCATACTTCACCGCTCTCGACCACCACTTGCAGTTCGGATTAGCACATTTAAAGTAAAAGATACTGCTCGAATTAATCACCGTCTTTATTCTGAAATATCTTTTCAAGCATGAAATAAACAAAGTGGTAGATAGTTTATTCTTGTCCTTGAATGACATTCCAATAAAAAATCTGGTCCCGTCATCTTGAAGATTTCCAAACTGTGTCGATTGAGAAGAACTACCCATCGTATTGGTTGCATCAACGGGCGTAGGTGTTTGATCATCATCTAGAATATTCATGTCTAGAGCATCCAACCTATCATCAAAGATATCTTGTTGTTCTTCTTCTTCAATGTTCTGGTTCTCATTCTTTCTCGTCTTTTCAACTACGTACACCCTTAACACCGACCTGGATGAATCACTAAGATAAGCACGTAACTGAACCTGATTGGTTATCTTAAAAGGCAGTACCCTCTGATTTTAAAAAGAGCTGTGCATGTAGCTGATAACGAGTTCTTTCGATTGACCATTCAGTCCACAGTAACTGATGATTAAGTTCACAAAATCATCATACCAAACATTACTTTCGATTGTCATAGCTATCATCTCTAGCATTTCACCCTCGTTCCAATGCCATACATATCAATTGCTCTTCTCGATCCATTGACCATGACAATCCACCCCTATTGTTATTGATCTCTCCATTAGTGGTACCTAAATAAAGTCATTTGTTAAAAAAAAAAGTTAATAGTGATTTCATAGTGTCGTAAATGAATTCCAATAGATGTGTAATCAGTTGTAACAAATTACTTACCTGTTGGAATTTATGTTATGCTTCTGAAGCTGATTTCAAAAGATGAGTCATCTGTTGTAACAGATGAATCATATGTTGCAACAGACTATATATCTGTTGCAATAGATGAAACACCTATTGGGATTGATGTTACTGTACTGAGATACCTTTGAAGCTGATTCCAATAGATGAGTGATATATTGCAACAGATAATTAACTTATTGCGATAGATGACTTACTTGTTGCAACAGACGATGATTTGTTGGAATCGAGGTCAGGTTCTATCGCAATAGGTTACTAATATGTTGCAAAAGATATTTACCATGTGTTGGAATCGAGTTCAGGTTCTGTTGCAACAGGTTAATAATCTGTTGCAATAGATATTTACCTTGTTGCAACAGACAACACGTTTGTTAAAGTCTAGTTCATATTCTATTGCAATAGGTTACTAATCTGTTGTAATAAATTTTTATCATGTTGCACCAGATAATTAATCTATTGCAACAGATTGGTTATATGTTGCAACAGATGACCCATCTATTCGATTCATGTTACGACACTATAGAACCATAAACATGAATCCAACATATGAGTCTTCCTTTGAAATAAATCTGTTTAAAGAAATGGCTCTTATGTTGCATTCATGTTCGCGTGCTATCTATTGTTGAAAAAACAACACAATAGCAGTTACCTAGATGACAAATACAACTAAAAATCATAATTTGACTTACCAAAGTCTCCTATGAAGTAATTCCAAGGTGGAAAGTGATGTATGAATAAAAATTTGACCTAAGAAATTGGTCAAATAGCAACAGTATCAGTAACAACAACAACAACAACAACAACGACAATGGTTAACCGGAAAAAGATGAAGATGATAATGAAGTAGAAGAAGATGACAATGAAGCAGCAGCAATAATGAACAACAAAAATTGCTAAGAGCGAGAAAACAATGATGGATGAGAAGAGAGAGAAAGACGCCTTTTTTCCCTCCGTTTCTCGTTATATTAGGTAAATATTTGGATCAAAGTGTAAATTTAAAAACTTCTGGGCTAATATTAAACTTACCAAACTTTCTTAATCCATAATAAAGTACTTGTCACCTCCATTCAATAATTAAGACTTGTATCACCTACACCTCATTTTAAAACTCTTTTGTCACCTACAGCTCAAAGCCCCTGCTTACATTAATAGACATATACAAAATTTGTATATTATTTAAAGTTTGATTTTAGATTATTTTATTATTATTTATAATAACTTGTGTTATTTTTTGTTATATAGATTTTCTACCATGGACAAAGATGCTATAGATCATGCCTATAAGATTTTTCAAAATAATTACCAAGGTATGTTGTTTATGCTTGATTTGATTTATTAATTAATTTTTTATTATTTACAACTAACATTACATTTATCGTTTGTCAGAAATGTAACTAAAGAATCTAAAGTTTCCGAAGACCTGGTGTATATAAACATCACAAATGTGAAATGAATATTTTAAAAATTAACAAATATAAAATTTTCGAAGATTGATGTAAATAAACATTACAAAAGGGTGAAATAAATATATTAAAAAATAACAAATATATATATATATATATATATATATATATATTTTACACATATAAGATTTGATTAGAGGTGGGGGAAGGGGAGGGGTAATTAAGAATCTTTATCTTTAAATTGTGAACAATATTCTTACAAAAATATGAAATATAAAGTTGTTTTCACAATTATATGATTATTTTACTTATAGATTTGATTAGAGGTGGGGTGGGGGAGGGGGTGGAGATGGAGGTGAGGGTGAGGGTAGGGGTGGGGGTAGATTTTTTTTTTTTGTATTTCATAATTGAGATATAATATGATAGTTGATTTTTTTATAAGGTTGTTGTTGAATGTTTAAGGTAATATGATTTACCACTCGAAAGAGGCATTCGATAAAAAACATTCGATGCGCGGGTACGTATACTAGTATATATACAAGCAAAACTAAAACAAGACAAGATGCCAAGTGGCAAGATATTAAAATAGCTATGTGGTAGTTTTTAGGACAATCCTTAATAGTGTTGTAATAAAAAATTTAAATTAAAAAATATTAAATATATGAATCAAAAGATTAGAAATATTTGAATTTGAAAATACTAGGCTTTTTTTTAAAAAAAATTCATTAGCTTAAAACTAGGAATCTAAAATTATCTTACTATTGATAAAATTATCTTTTTTCAACAACAACAACAACATATCCAGTGTAATCCCACCTAGTGGGGTCTGGGGAGGGTAGAGTGTACGCAGTTCATACCACTAGCTCAGGTGAAGTAGAGAGGCTGTTTTCGATAGACACCCGACTTAGAATCAATAACAATATAACAAACACAATACATAAATGCGTATAAACTTGTACAGCAAAATAAACTAACAGCTCTACCTACAAGATAATACCAAAACTATAAATCTGAAACCATAGACAACACTCAACACCTACAAATAAGAAACTTCAAACACAAATACAGAATACTCCCCTGCTGTTATCGACACGTTCCCACCCCTTAACCCTCTACCCTAGTTCGCATCCTCTGTATCTTCCTACCAAGGGTCATGTCCTCCGTAAGCTGTAACTGCTCCATATCATGCCTAATCACCTCCCTCAAATATTTCTTAGACCTACCTCTCCCCCACCTAAAATCATCCATATCTAGTGTCTCATACCTCCGCACTAGAGCATCAACACCCATCCTCATCATGTGCCCAAACCAATGTAGTCTCACTTCTTGAATCTTGTTCTTCACCGAAGCCACTCCCACCTTTTCTCAAATAACATTCCTCGCCCTATCCTTCCTAGTCCGACCACGCATCCACCACAACATCTTCATCTCCACCACCTTTAAATTTTGGATGTGAGATTTCTTAACTGGCTAACACTCCGCTTCATACAACACAATCGGTCGGACTGACACTCTGTAGAACTTATCTTTAAGCTTTGGGGGCACTCTTATCTCATAAAACTCCCAAATAAGGCCTCCATTTCAACCACCCTACCCCAATACGATGCGTGACATCCTCGTCAATCTTTCCATTGCCCTGAATCATAGCTCCCCAAATTTTAGAAACTCTCAATGTCATAAAATGTATTTAAATATTAAATAAAAGATACTACTACTAATACTAATACTAATGCTAATGCTAATGCTAATACTAATACTAATACTAATACTAATACTAATACTAATACCAATACTAATACTAATACCAATACTAATACTAATACCAATACCAATACTAATACCAATACCAATACCAATACCAATACAAATACCAATACCAATACCAATACCAATACTAATACCAATACCAATACGAATACTAATGCTAATGCTAATGCTACTAATGCTAATACTAATGCTAATACTAATACTAATACTAATACTAATACTAATACTAATACTACTAATAATAATATATTTTTATAAAAAACGTAGTAGCAACACTTCTAATATTTTGGGAAAATGTAATACTAGCTATAGTAATGGCAATTGTAGTGGTGGGGATAATAATAATAATAATAATAATAATAATAATAATAATAATAATAATAAACTACAACAATAAAAACAACAATAATAATAAAACAACGACGACAACAACAATAATAATTATAATAATAATAATAATAATAATAATAATAATAATAATAATAATATTTAAAAATGTAGTGGTAATAGTACACACATAGTACGTACATTTATATTTTTTTAAAAACAACAACATAATAATAATAGTATCGGTAGTAGTAATAATAATAATTTAAGGTTTAAAAATTGAATTTTACAGTATTAAATAATTTTTGAGATGGTTACAATTTTCTCATTTAATCCTATTATAGGACTTTCAAATTTAAAATATTCTTTTCAAAGAACTTTTTGGTAATCAAAATTTAAGATTAAGATAATAACAAAATGAAAGAAAAAGAGTCTAAAATTTGAATTTAATACTTAGTGTTATGAAATATAAAGCAAAGAAGAAAAAAGAATAGAGAGAGAAGAGAGAGTAATTATTATTTCTCTTGAGGAGTTCTTGATGAATCAATTACAATTAAGGAAAACTCCTTTATTTATAGGGGAAAACTGACCTTGGGGTTTTTAACTTTTTCATAATTATACATTCACTATATATGACAAAGTAGACATTTACTATATATGGTAAATTATTCATTCACTATTTATGATAATATACTTATAACACTCCCCCTTGAATGTCTAATTGATAGATAATGTGTCTCGTTAAAACCTTACTTAAAAAAAATTCAGTGGAAAAAAAATCTAGTGAAGGAAAAAGAGTACACATCTCTAACAATACGCATATAGGCTGCCTCATTAAAAAACCTTACAAGAAAAACCCAGTGGGATAAAACCTCGTAAGGAAAAAAAAGTACATCGCATATTAACTCCACCTAATGAGAACATCCTTGAACCTTTGCATCTCGATCTTGTGCGCCATCTTCTTGATAGTTGTAGTTGGAGGAGACTTGGTGAATAAATCAGCCTCATTGTCACTTGAATGAATCTATTGCACATTAATATTCACTATTCTTTTGTAGCTCGTATGTATAGAAAAGTTTGGCGAAATGTGCTTCGTTCTATCTCTTTGAGTCCTCCCTTAAGTTGTGTTGTGCATGTTGTTTTATCCTCATAAAAATCATGGGTACTTTGTCACATTTCAAATCATATTTTTCTTGAATGAGATGTATCATAGATCTCATGCACATTCTCAGCTTGCTTCATGAATAGCTATTATTTCAGCATGGTTCGATGAAGTGGATAGATAGGCTGCTTTGTATATCTCCAAGATATAGCAGTATCCCCATATGTGAACACATTGCATGTCTGAGATCAAGATTTATGCAGGTTGAATAAATACCCAACATTAGCATAATCAACAAGATCGGGACTATAATCTTTAGAATAAAATAAGATCATGTTGATCCCATTTTGATGTCTCTTAGTAGAAGCAGAATTATACCTTGCTAACAAATTAACTGAAAAAGGTTACATCAAACCTTGTAGTATTTATAAGATACATGAGTGCACCAACTGTTCTAAGATATGGTACTTCATAACCAATCCAAATTGGTATATTTTTCATTTTAGCAAATAATCTATTGCTTTTGAAAACTCTCCACTAGTTTCAATAATATTCAAGTTATAAGCTTATACAATATAAGGATTATAAATAAATTTCTCAGAAACTTTTATATGATTCAAACATTTTGAATCCTTCTAAAATTTTTCATATAAACTTTGTCAAGTGACAATATTCAGTACTTTATATGTGACATCTTCAAGTGTCTGGACTGTAAGTCAAATAAGTTTCATGCTTACCAAGATGCATCCTTTCATGTCACTTGATAAACGTTTCTACGCCAGCATGCTTAAATAAATGTAGAATTTAGATCCTCGTAATCTTTTACAATATTGTATCAAAGATATTGATGAAAATCATTTTGTATCGATTCACAACGTGACATAATATTTTGAGATCTTATCACTTTATTATTTTCAAGTACCTGAACCTCTCATAAGGTTTCATGAAGTGTTATGTCATAGGCTCTTCAAGAGCACATTGCCTTCTTATTATGATTATTTTCTCCTTATCCTTTTCAAGGATTATTTCATTTAGAATCGATTGGTCTACCACACTTCACGCATGCATAGACTTTGTCCTTTAGGGACACAAAATAGGAGCACTTGCCGCTTAAATATAAGATGCTTTCGGCATTTGAATTGAATTATCTTTTGAATGAGGATCTGATGATAATTCTCAACATATTTCTTAACTGCTTATAATCTCCTCCTTATGCTACGAAAACTAATATACATCATCCATCTTTTTTGAGGAATCCATCTTTGTACATTATGGTATATTCATTAATCGTATATCGCACATCAAAACTATTAGATGGAATAGTTGGTTCCTAATCTTGAACCAATTGAGAGGAAAGAAAGAATCATAATTTATTAGTCTAATGAATACAAGTGTTATTGTATGAAACATATCATATTTCAGACCAACACATGAAGCTTTGCTCTCATCAGCAATGATTTAGCTATTTATCGAAGGCATTTAATGCCAAACCATCATCATCAATATGAATTTTCTTGATTAAACAATCTGAAAGTTATGCTTTTAACTTAATTTTATTGAGCAAACAACTTTATGAATGTCAAACTGCAGGTTGACAATAAACGTACAAGTGATCATTTTATATCGATGCATCTTAATAGATCACATGACAGGTGAATGGGCCCATATTCACCTTTTATACTTTTCAGATTTTGAGGGATCAAATCCCAACATTTGTTGGTCCAACCAACTTATAATGAGAACAAGCAAAACTTAAAGTTCATGAAGAATTTTCTAATTCTTCATTATATGTTCAATACTCAATATGCACATCTTTGGGATGTTACAATCGTTCATGTCAATTTATGAACTTTTGTTCTAGCAAACTCTAAGTTTACCATGACATGTACATTTTACTTTAGTAAATTTTAGATTTACTATTACATGAATAAATTTCAGATTTACTAAGTAGATTTCAAAATAACTCTTCTTAATTGTTCAGCCTCTTTCAGAGGTGAGTTGTGATACCATCACAATCAAGTGCATGTTTATCGTGCATTAAGCTTATCAAATTATGATAGCGTATAACCTCTTTTAAGATGTTGCTAATTCAGGAGCAAATCGAGGCATACATATGGCTGTAGAGAAATTTTCTCTAACATATTTTATAATCACTTTCAATGTTTATTATCATATTGTCCCTCCAAGCTTATATTCGTGAATTCAATCACTTAGTCTCTTTTAGACATATTACGCACCACATTCCCTTCAAGGGATGGATATTTCATGGAATGGAGTATATTCAATGGGACAAATTTCATGATTGTTAACCAAATACATATTATTTTGCTTTGTCCATCATTATATCATCAATATGGTGCGTTGAGATTCAAACTCAATGTCTTATCCATATAAAGGCATTTTAGGCATAAATCGATGGGACTTGAGTCCAATATGTTATCATTAACCAATGACATCAAAGTTCAATAAAACTCATCCTTGGTTCTTAATTTGGTGAATAAATGAATCTAATTCGTTCTTGTCAGTCATTGCCTCATTGGATTTGGTAGGTAAATTAACCTTTATCTTGATCCAACATCACCAAGTAAACTTGTTTGTATGCGTCTATAGAATATGATTAAAAATGAGTAAAATCAAAATAAATCAATATTTAATCTACAAGATATAAGGAACAAGCCAACAATGACATATTAATATGTTCTCACTTTCATTATTATTCGATCAACACCATGGATTTGTACACTGCAACTCAACGTGAAAGTTAGATATTGAAATACAGATAGAGTTTACTAACACATCTACTGTGCATAATGAGATGTCCAATTTACAAGATTGTTTAGGATAAATTTTATAAAATTAATAATATATAAATAATATTAATACAATAACATTAGCAATCAACGATATGTAGGACTTTTCAATTTTTTCGTACTCAAAATAGTAGGACATATAAGTAGCAATACACATGTCGTGGCTATACAGTCATAGAGGAAAAAAAAACGTGGCTAGCTAAGGCAAAAACAACCAACACATATAACATTGGCAGCAAATCACATACATATAATGTTGAATTTTATTTTCCTTCTAAAAATTAATTTTAAAACAAGTAACAGTGGCTAGTGGCTGTACATATGAATGTTATATGTTCCTTAGACAAATTCATTATTCATTAGCCATCAAAATTTTCAGTTTACTAAAGTGTTTCATCACGTAGATATTTTACTCATACCAAGATTCAAGTTTATCGTCCGACTAATTGAAATAAAGATCTCAATTAGTTAGAGACTTCGTGCTGATAATGTGTTATGAAATATAAAGCAAAGAAGAAGAAGAAGAATAGAGAGAGAAGAGGGAGTAATTATTATTTCTATTGAAGAGTTTTTGATGGGTCAATTACGATAAAAGAAAATCCTTTTATTTATAGGGAAAACTAACCTTGGGTTTCTAGCCTTTTCATAAATAGACATTCACTATATATGGTAAAGTAGATATTTACTATATATAGTAAAGTAGACATTCACTATATATGGTAATATATTTATAACACATAGAGTATTATAGATGACTACAAATTCTTCTCAAAGACTAGAAATATTTGAATTTGAAAATACTAGGCTTTTTAAAAAAAAAAATCATTAGCTTAAAACTAGGAACCTAAAATTATCTTACTATTGATAAAATTATCTTTTTCAATGTCATAAAATAAACTTAAATATTAAATAAAAGATACTAATACTAATACTAATATTTTTTTATAAAAACGTAGTAGCAGCACTTCTAATATTTTGGAAAAATGTAATAGTAGCTATAGTAATGGTAATTGTAGTGGCGGGAATAATAATAAAACAACAACAATAACAGTAATAATAATAATAATAATAATAATCATAATCATAAAAATACTACTACTACTACTGCTACTGCTGCTGCTGCTGCTGCTGCTGCTGCTGCTGCTGCTGCTGCTGCTGCTGCTGCTGCTGCTGCTGCTGCTAATAATAATAATAATAATAATAATAAGCATAATCATAAAAATACTACTACTACTACTACTGCTACTACTGCTACTACTGCTACTACTGCTACTACTACTACTACTACTACTACTACTACTACTACTACTACTACTACTACTAATAATAATAATAATAATAATAATAATAATAATAATAATAATAATAAACGACAATAATAACAACAACAATAACAACAACAACAACAAACCCAGTATATTCCCATCTAATGGGGGTTTGGGGAGGGTAGAATGTACGAAGTCCATACCACTACCCCTAAATAAATAGAGAGGCTGTTTCCGATAGACCCCCGACTCAAGACACAGGACAATGACAATAATAACAATACTAATAATAATCTTAAAAAAACATAGTGGTAATAGTACACACATAGAACATACATTAATTTTTTTTTATAAAATAACATAATAATAGTAATAGTAGTAGTAGTTGTAGTAGTAATAAGAGTTTAAGGTTTAAAAATTGAATTTAATAGCATTAACTAATTTTTAAGATGATTACAATTTTCTCACTTTATCCTATTATAGGACTTTCACATTTAAAATAATATTTTAAAAGAACTTTTTTGTAATAAAAATTTAAGATTAAGATAATAACAAAATAAAGGAAAAAGAGTTTAAAATTTGAATTTAATACTTAGAGTATTATAGATGACCACAACTTTCTCGCAGCATCATAATTATAGCAGTTTTAAACTTTGCAAAATACATTATAAGAAGAGTTATTCTGATAAACACCAAGACAGATGAAATTAAAATTTAGTTAAAATTATTTCAATTTTTTCTACACTAAAAGCAAGACAAGAAGCTAAGTAGCAAGATATTAAAAAGTCAAATGACAATTTTTAAGATAAAATTTAATAGTGTTATAATTAAAATAAAAATTTAAATTAAAAAATATTAAATATTTGAATTTGAAATAATAATGCTAGAAAAAAAAAGACATTTTCATTAATTTAAACTTAGGAATATACACATATATCTTTTAAAAAGGTTAATCATAATCATGAGAATATATACGAATATTCGAGTCTGATAATCAGCTTGGGATTTTATGAAATTTTTCAAACCATTTATTAATAGAGAAAAATAATAAAGAATACCAGCTAAATGGTAGTACTATTTATTTTCTTAACAGTCCTTGAAATTTAAAAACGTTATCACAAATGCATAGTAAAAATTTTGAATTAAAAAATATTAAATATTTAAATTTAAAAATAATAATGCTAGAAGAGAAAAAAAAGATTTTCATTACTTAAACCTAGGAACTATATTTAATGAGTCCTGAACAGACTTAGTTACAAGCCATTTTTTTTTTATAAGAGATTTGAATTTTAATATATCTGCTGAATCAACAACTTTAGGTTATGGTTATGAAATTTTATCACATAAGTTACAAGCCCCTTTTAACATAACTAATCCTAACTTTGAGCAACTAAAAAGATATTCAAACTAGATAACAATTTTAAATTTATATTGATTATAACTACTCTACAATTTTAGAATTTTAATTTTATCACAACTCTTTGTATGTATCATTACTTAATTTGAATTTAAATTTAAAATAATGTTATCCAACTCTTTATTATTATCTCTCAGTAATTCAGAACTTATATATATATATATATATATATATATATATATATATATATATTATTTTTGAATTCAAAGATTAGATATTTGTATTTAGAAATATCAGTATTTTATTTTTTTTAAATTACCATGAGCTTGAAATTATAAACTTAATATTGAAGAGTTCTAAATGAACTCTTACTATTCATTAGCTTATCCCTTTAAAATATTATTAAAAATATACTTAAATATTAAATATAAGATAAAATATTAACCTAAATAATAATAATAATAATAAAATAATAATAATAATAATAATAATAGTAATAATATATGATGATAATAATTGTAGTAACAAAAAAGCAGTGATGCACCTAGTAGCACTCCTTTTAATTTTAAAAAAATACATAATAATAATAATAATAATAATAATAATAATAATAATAATAATAATGATAATGGTAGAATTAGCAACAAGAATAACGTAAGGCAAATGCATTATATTTGAAAAATTTAAGGAAGAGGAAGAGGAAGAGTAACAAAATAATCTTCTTAACAAATTAAATTGATATTTGGATTTAAATTTAAATAGAATTTAAATTGGAATGAAGTTCTATCTTCTTAGCCCCCTTATATATATTTAGCTTTATTAATTAATTTATTTTTTTTTATACGCAGGAAAGATATATCATCTTCATCTTTCTCCATTAATGTTCAAGGCCCGTATAATAAATAACTTTTCTTTCTTACTCGTTTTCTCTGTAGCAACTTTAAGGTAATCTTTGTCTCCTATAATGATAAAATATTTATTTCTTTAAATTATTTTTTAGTTTCATTGTGGTTATTTTTTTAATTAGAGGGGTTAATTTTAATTTTTTGTAATAGAGTTATCTTTTATTTTTAAAAAGATATGCAAATGAATCCTGTGAGATTAGATACTAATAACCCGTCTATGCCATTTAACATTCAAGAATTTTATCGAAAAAACTTTTGAATTTGGAAAGAAGGCATTCAAATTGATGCCCAAGTCATGTAAGAGGATATGTGGAGAAATTCTCCAAAAAAGTTGTAATCTCATATTATGTTCTTAAAAATAAAAAAACAAAAGCAAGGAAAAAAATTATTTTAATCCCTGTGTTTGCGCCTTATTATGATTTTAGTCCCTGTGATATTCGACTTTCCTCATTTAACCTTTAATTAATCAAAGTGAATTGTTTTAATCCTTCAAGTGAAGGTGATTAATAATTTTAACAGATCTGTTAATATACTCAAGACATTTATATATTATAAAATATTATTATTATTAATAATAAATTTTTTTTTAGCTTTAACTTGACAGCATAACATCACAACTCACTCGTAAAAAAATATTTTTTCTCTCTCCATCACAACTAATTACAAGAGCACTTCATTTCAGATATTTGCATCTGATCATTACTTGAACAAAATATTTTTTTCTCTCTCCAGCTCAACTCTTTGTTTATCTTTTGATTTTCCCTTAATTTAATCAAATGCCTAAGTCAAATCAAATTTGATGAAACTCAAAGCGAAAATTACTGGAGGAGCTTACACCAGAATGATTTTTGCTCCAACTACGTTAAATCGGATTTTCTTTCTCCATTTTTCTTCAGATCGACCTAGGATCGAAGGTACATGTATTCCTCTTCGATCTTTTTTCTTACAGACCTCATTAATGTGTTTTGATTCTTGAAATTTGTTATTTTTATCTGATTTTTTTTAATTTAACTCTCAAATTAGTGTTTTATTTTATTTGCACATCTGCTATTTTTTCTTGCATGGTAGCTCAAGTTTAGTGGGTGATGAATTGAATGCGTTTATCGATCTTTGAAATCTGTTAATTTTTATTTGATTCTTCAAACCCATCAATCTTGTTCTGGTTGTCGTCGTTGCGGTTGTTCTTGTTGGTGGTGCTGAGTACTACAGAATTTATTAATGGCTTGGTGAGCTCTCTTATTACTATCACAACAATATTACTTCTTAGGATAGAGGGTTAGTGGGTAGGAGTACGTCCATAATAGTAGGGAATGGGAAGAGTGAAAGAATAGCTTGATAGAAATTGCACCTATTGTGTGGACGTCTGCGATCAACACCACTAGCCTAAAGACATAAACGTCATTCTAGCATTCAAGTAGCAAAAGTTCCTATGGTCATTAGTACAAGACAGAGATTCTTTTAGAAACTTTGCGCTTCAGAAATATTTTGTAAATGAATTAACGTACTCCAAATGTAATATGGTGTGTAGTTTGGAAAAAGAAACATCATTGTAGTATTATGTACATTCTGAGAGCGAGACAATAAATTTGGGAAAAGTACACGGTTTGAATGGCGTTTTCTGCTTCAGCAGGTAATTGATAAAGCTTCTTATACTTTGAGAAAATAAAAATATGGTTTTGTCTACAATTGGAACATAAAAATACGACTGAAATAGGTCTGTCCAGACATATCGTCGAAATATAAAATCTAATAGTTCAGATGCATTTGATTTTCTTGAAAGTTGTTATACTTGTAGAAATAGAACTATGTCAATATGTTGGAATATCAAAGATAAAATCTTGCTATTTGCTTCTCTCTTGATAAATCACAATCATTTTATTGGATAATCGTGAATAGATAGCTTGCATGCACCTCGGCTACTTTCACGAGATACCTTCTACCTTCTGCCAGCAACAATGGGTAACTCTGTCCACCAAGGTAGGACAAATAAATCGTAATCATATTGTAACAGTTTGGTTAAAATTTGCAGTTCTAGAGATGATTCTTTAGTTTGATTCTTACATTTATTTCGTATACGTTCTTCTAACTTTGTTTGAATTTGGTGATATAGTTACGTGCTTCTCTATTGCTAAAATCACAATCTTCTTGTTTCCATTATGCTGATAGATTCAAGATTCCTCATTTGATTTTGTTTTTGCTCTCGAGTTCATCGTATGTATGTTGATGAAAATGAGATTAGATAACACAATGTGCGATGGTTCTGTGAATGTTTTATGAAGCTGCATTTGCTTGATTGTTTAGGCAAATCGAAAAACTAGTGTTGTAACATTTTTGTGTCATCGGATATTTGTACTACCCAGTTTCTTCCTCGTCTTTGTATGTTCTGACATGGATGTTTTGTTTATTCTAAGACGATGCATGTATTTGAAGTTTTTTGTTCTTTTTATCGATTATCTAGAAATTAGAGGAGCTCGAGAAGAAGGAGAAGATACTTCTGAAGAAGGTTTTCGAGGAGGTTGAAAAGGCCAAAGAGTTTACAAGAGCTAAGAACAAGAGTGGTATGGATGAGTTATTTGCGGTTATGAAGAGTGAACTTTGTAATACATATTACTAAACTGCTTACTCGTATATTTTATACTGGTTTTTTACATTACTCAGCAGGGACAGGACCAAGATTTTCTCTAAGAGAATTCAAAATATTAAGAAGTAAACACATAAAGAAGCTATAAGGGAATTCTAAATCTTCTGTAGATATATAAAAAGTAATTTTAACCTTGTATATACAGTGTAATGTAAGCATCTCCACCCCTGCGTACGATCTTTTACAAATGGCTTTCTGTTCGGTGACAAGTTATTACACTCAAAATTCTAAGCCTTCTACATTATATGAAATCATAGGAATTTCGTGACACTGTTCTCTGGGCATTTATTACCTTTTTGTGAACTTAAAGGAAGTTCTATATGGAGCAGTTGCATTTATACAGGCTTTTAATGTTGCTCCATCAATGTATTTAGCGATTTTAGTACAGCTGTATAAGCATTCTGACTTTGTTACCTATTGAGAATTTCTTGCCTTCTCTCAAACTAATGTGAAAGACTAATTATCGTTCTTTTCTTGTAGCGGCTATTCAATGTTTGAAGAGGAAGAAGTTGTATGAAGAACAGATTGAGAAATATGGGGGTTTCCAACTTCGCATTCACGATCAGGTTTCTTGTTTATTGGTGACCTTCTCGTGTGGTGCTACATGAAATTATGTGTCGTGCATCAAATTACATGTTGAATTTTCAAATGTGTAGATGATAACACGCTCGAAGGTGTGAAAGCCACAACTGAAACTATTGCAGCTTTGAAAACTATAGCAGCTGCAATGAAAGGAATGCATAAAGCATTGTAAGTGACAAACTGACAATCATTTCCTCTTTGTGAGTGATCATCCGTTTAGTCGGAGAATAATTTTTGCTTAGATACTTGTTAAAAGAATGAAATTAATTACTCAATTAACTAGTAGACTAATATAAAAATGAGATTGAATAGAAGGGTAATTATTTAAGTTGCATTGAATTTTAAAAGGAAAAACATAATCATTCACATATCACTAGAGCATGATTAACTTTAAACTCATTAAGAAAGAACCAGATCTAAACCCCTGTGCATAATGACATCAATTTTCTTTCTCTTTATTTAAGGGACGACTTTCTTCTTAGATCTTGGATCACTTCTAGCTCTCTTGCTATTTTGAGAAACCGCTTCTTGTAATCTTGACAATGGAACATACTATTTTCCTTTTTTTTCGATAATGAGTGGCCTTGTATCTTTTCTGGAGTGCTCACCAATTTCTTTTAAAATAAATGCAGAACTTCTCAATTGTTCTTGAGGTACCCTTGTCTGGTTGACCTACAATATACAAAAGAAAATAAGTCAGTTAAGTTCCAATACAAACAACATGAGTAGAAAAAAAAAGGAAATTACAGTTTGTTCTGTCACAAATGAGGAACTGAATTGCGTTGATGCCACATTCTCAGTTATAGTGTTTGAAACCTACAATAAAATAACATTTAATATTATTACTTTTGATAAGGAGAATCAATCTATATAATCACTTACTTCTGTTGCATTACTAGGTGCCGAAGAACCTTTCTTTTCTACTTGCTGATGGATCTATTGATGTTGAGCTTCAGATTGGTTTCTTGCCATAAGAATAGGGCACTTTCTACTATTATGCCCTAAAGTTCGACCTGATCCGCACTTTTTTTCCTACTCTTTCTTCATGCTTTTAACAAGGTAAGATTTTAGAATCTGATTCTTTTTGAATTATCTCATCAATTTCTCTCTTTCTTGATTTTTTTGGTCTACCTGGTTGTGCTTTATATATGGGTGGAAGTGGTTGTTCTATCCCCATCTTAGGCTAATGATCAGTGCTAACAATTGGTAAGATTGATGGATTATAGCTCTTCAATTACTGCTCAACTATGTAGCATTCATGAACATACATTTCAGGCTCCCCTTTCTTAACCCGTATCACTGCAATAGCATGATTACAAGGAATTCCTGTTAATTCCCATCTCCTACAAGAACAAATTTTATCCTTAAGATCAATAGAGAATAGCCTAAGATAGATGTCCTCAATTTGATAGTGAAATTGATCAAATTTAGTGCCAATACATTCAGCAGCTTTAGCCTTATTTTTCTCTAGCTTCACTATGATCTTCGAACAGATTCTTCGACAATACTTCATCATCTTGTCTCTGTTCTTTCGAACTCTGGACATCATGTAGATCCTAATTGACTCAATCATTGTCCAAATATGCTCGTCTCTTACATGTAGAAGTACACTGTTGAATGAGTCACATAAATTGTTTAATAACACATCACACTTTGAAAAAGAAGAGAAAAAAGCCCTTGACTAATGAATGAGAGGCTTATTAATGAACCATTCCATGACTTTTGGATCTAATTTTGCCATTTCTTTCATATGCTTGGAGAATTCAGGCTCTGTAGTTGCTCTAGCAGCTTTCCATAGGGCATCTTTCAGTATTTGTCCCCCCAAACCTTCAGTCTTAAAAATTACTATGCAAATGCCTCACACAAAATCTATGTGCAACATCCGACATTGTCTCATCAAATGCTGGAATTAGACCTTTTGCTGATCTGAAATGAAAGTCCATGCAAAATGATTTTGTGAGATGCCTAAGTCCACATCAAGAAGTGTAAGGAACCAACTCCATGTTTCCTTCAATTCACCTTCCACTATTGCAAATGCAGTAGGATACATGTTGTCATTTCCATCAATGCCTACTGCTGTCAATAGTTGCCCCCCTTTTGGTTCCCTTTCAAATGGCATCCATCAACTCCTATTATAGTTCGGCACCTAGCTAAGAACCCTTCTTTACACACTGCAAAACACACATACAGTCTTAAAAATCTTTTTCTACTATTGACCATTGTTTTTGGATTTTCGTCCAACTTCAAAATACATGTTGTCCCTGGATTACTCCTCCTTAGCTCTGCACAATAATCCCATAACATATCATATTGCTCTTCTCTAGTCCCTGTAATTAGATCTAGTACCTACCTCTTTGCTATATAAGTTTGATTCCGAGTAATTGTACAATTATGAGCCCTCATCACATGAGCTTGAAATTCTTTCGCACCCCAACTTGGATTAATTCTAAACTCTTCTATGTATGTCTTAGCTAAATCCAGAGTTAATAGTCTTGTTATCCCTTTGATTGCCACATGAATTGTCAGGGCCTATTGTCTTGATCATGAAAGGTTCATCTTGATTAGCTTTTGATGCAAATATAAACCATTTGCAGCTTGGAACCTTACATGTTGCCCCCGACCTCCTACATTCATTTTTTTAGAACTTGATATCATTTTTTATGATTCACAGCATGTACTTCAACCACCCATTTGAATTCTTTGCTATTACTGAAAATCATATTAATATCAAACTTAAATTTTGGATCCTCCAAATATTTTGTTGGATTAAAAACAGTGAACTTTTTTTGATTTTCATTGTCATAATCTCCATGCAAACTCATTCATTCCTCATCTGACGTAGCACAGTCATTTTCTTAAGTGTCATTGGGGCACATATCCAACATGTTTGATGCAACTCCAAATTCCATAATTTTTTCTTTAACTTGATTATCTCTACTTCTCCCATTAACACCAACCCACTTTATGGTAGAGTTGATGTTTTCATCAAAAAGTTTGTTATCTTCTTCCAAGGAATAATCAGAGTCATGAAAGGACTCACATTATTCACTTGTGGCATCACTCTTATCATCTTTCTCCATTACATCCACATCTACTAGCTCTTCTTCACCATGCAGTATCGGGTCACCTTCACCCTCAAAATCAACCACATCATAGCTCCATTGATCCTCAATTGTGTGCTCGACAAATATTTCCACCTCTTTACTATTGGGTATTTTATAGACAATGCTATATATATATCCAAATCAGTTGATAAAAGTCTCATATCCGTCTAAAAAAAAGGGCCAAATTTGAACCAAAATTTCACTTTTCTATCGTTGACTTTCAACTTTTTCATACACTGCCTCATCTGAATGATAAAATTTTCATCACCATTGCAATAGTCATAGTAAGCTATTTGTCCGCTAACATAGTTCATTTCTCGTTCAAACACCCACCGAACTTTGTAATGTAGTTTAATAGTGTTCATATTTGAATCCCCGCCTTCATCTGTCGTGAGAATAGCACAAGTAGAACTGTTAGAGTTATTTTAATAAGTAGAACTAACATTTAAAAAGTATAACCGATCATATAAATTCAGAATGTGCACCACAATATTTAATTTTTATGTTTCTTATTGAAAACATCTAACGAAAATGATTCTTTATGTAAAATAGTAGATGTTTAGTTATAAAAAAAAGAAAAAAATAGATATTTCATCTTTATTATTAATTCTATAATATTGTAGCATTTACCGTTATGTAATGCAGATTAGAGATATACAAAACTTAATACAAATCAAATATAAAAGAGAAATCATGTGAAAAAGAATAAACGTAAAAAGAATATCAAAATCTGACACTGTTGCAATATAAATACAATCACTATTATGTACTAATTAAATTAAATGTTTTGGTCCCTTTTCATCCAGCAATATTAAAGATCTAGTTTAATTAAACTGAGTACTGACATGTCGGTGTGGATTGCAGCCCATTCTTGCAACACAGTTTCATTATTGAAAATACTGATTATCTTCTTTTCACAAGGTGCAGTGAGTTCCTTTATGTGCCCTAGAAGGAGTTGCTAAATTATTTTCTCACAAAAAAGAAAAGGAAAGAAAAGAGAAGAAGGGTTCATCAACCGACAAACACAAAAGTTATTCATCCATGAATTAAAGGAATAATCGCATCCCAATGAATGAAAGAAGGAAGAAGGCTGAGATATGAGATATAGTTATGAATGAGGAGAGGATGCTACCGAACGATCTGTGAAAGTGTTACGTTAGTTTTTTTTTTTTTTTTTAAAAGTGTTTTTTGTTGTTATACCATATTTACCCTTGACAGTAGGGATAAGTCTGTTAAAATTGCTAATCACCATTACTTGAAGGATTAAAACAATTCACTTTATTTAATTAAAGGTTAAAGAGGGAAGTTAAATATCACAGGGACTAAAATCATAATAAGGCCCAAACACAGGGACTAAAATAATTTTTTTCCCTAAAAGCAACTTGAATTTTTGATATTTGTCCCAAGATTTCTTTTGTTGAGGAATTGTCTTTGGTTATTGTTAATGACTTTGTTGTTGAAATCACTGAAGATTGGGTTAGTTAATTAATTTTTTATTTTCTCAAAATATATCAATATATTCCTAATTAATACAACGCATATATTGTATTTTACTATTAAGTGTTGCCATTAATAAATGCATTATTTTATGATTACAAGTCAATGTGCTTAGATCTACAAAAGAAGTGAAAGATTTGGAGAAAAATTAAGAATTTGAATAATGACGTTCAATAACTTCTTTCTGGTGGATAGTTTATTATTGAGCTATTTAATATATATTTAAAATAATCTCCCAACAAAAAGAATGTAAAAAAAATGAGAAGAGGAAAATTATAGTGAGTTTTGTGTAGGAAAATATAATGTTTTATTAATGCTTCATATAATATGTAGCTAAATTATATATGTTGACTCATATCATTGTTCTTAATTAAGCTAACTTATAGTAGTTGTACTCTCAATCTACTCTCGAGCATGATAGATTCACGTGCCAGCGTCTTCTTACTAATTGAAAATTGAAATGTTTTATCCATTCATAAGTGTGGAACTATAAATAATGTTTATTGTATGTGTAGTTTACCTAATCGAAGAGAATCATTTTGTCGAGTTTTTTCAATATGACTTTCTCTAACGTCTACCCTTAACGAAATCTATATGAATAAAGATGATCACATAATTGTAATTTTTTTAAATATTTTTCTTTATTATGTTGTTCATAATTAAAAGAAATTAAATTGTTAATATTGATTTTTTGAATTTCTAAGTTTTTTACTCTTTATTCACATCTATTTAGTTTAAAATTTTCAAAGCGTACTGTCTAATTACTTAATTGTATTTTCAAAATTAGTTCAAAATTCATTATTTAAAACTAAAATAAAGATGTACTAAAAAATAACAAATTAGTTGTGAATTTGACATTGTTTTAATTATATATAATGAAAAATATTAAATGAATAAAAATGATCTAAAATATGAGAGTAGAAAACATATACATCAAAGGAAAATAGTCAAATATACAAGTCACGATGATACTTCACATGAATTTAAATTCACAATTTTAAATAGAATATAACAATAATTGTATAATAGATAAAATACCAAATGAGAGACATACAAATTTAAATCTCACCTTGGAAGTGTGATGTATAAGAAAAAGAATAAGAATATTATAGTAATTTTTGAGAAAGTGTCATTTCAAAAATTTGAAAGATATGAAAGAGGGGCTCCTGTCCTTCTCATCCCGGGGGGCTGGGGGTAAGAGGGAATTTGAATTAATTTTAAAAATATAATGAAGTAATTAGATCATATACACAAAATTGTTTATAAATTTTAAATGGGAGAGATGGAGGAGTAGTAGAATAAAAATTTAAATATTTTAGACAGTATCAAATATTTAAATTGTAAACAATACAATAAAGAAAAATATGAATAATAAAAACTTTTTTACCATCACATATTATTTTTAATTATATAAGATTTGGTTAGAAGTGGAAGAAGAAAGAGGGATGGGGTTGGGTAGGTATTTACCAATCTAATATCTTTAAATTATGAATAATATAAAAAATTATGAAACATAAAGTTTATTTTACAATTATATGATTGTTTTTTCATATAGATTTGATTAGAGGCATGAGGAGGGGGATTAGGGGTGGTGGAGGCGTGTGGTTGGGATGAAGATGGAAGTAGAGGTGGAGATGGGGGTAGGGATGGGTGGGGGATATATTTATTTTTTCATATTTCATTAAAAAATAATATGATAGTTAATTTTTAAAGGTAATACAATTTAATATGCTCGAAAGAAACATTTCAATATGAAATGATTAGAAATAATATTTTAATATCATCCGCGCATTGCGCGGGTACGTATACTAGTTGTAATTTTGTAAGATAGGTGTCACGACCCAAAAATGAGGGTTATGATGACACTTGTCGCGGCGTACCTTGACAAGTGAGCCTATCACCCAAACTGATACAAAAGAGAAAAAGAAAGAAATATCCGAAGGTAAGACTTCTAGAATGAAGCCGAATCATATAAGTAATCATAACAATGCGTAAAGAACTTATCCAAATTACCAATCATGCCCCAAACCAGGTGTCAATAGTGTAAGAACTACTAATACAATCTAGGAGTCAAATACATAAAAAAAAAAATAACTACAAAGGAATAATATGTCTCCGAATACTAATAAAGACATAACTACTATAGAAAGATAAAGGTGAGCATCAGACGCATGAATGTCCAACCGCTACCTTGGAAGCTCCAATAATTGCCCGAGTCAAGCAAGCTAAGGCACACTTGAGCTAGGACCTGTACCAAAAGGGCACAGTAGGAATGAGTACAGTCCACTTGTACTAAGTAGGTATCATAGGTCGACCAAGCAAAACAGTAAATAAAGCATATAAAATATTCACGAAGGGAACGTCACCTACAATCAGAAAATGTCCCACAATGATAGCCCACACCGCTTGCACTAACAGTTCAAATATATCACATATATTGAACATCACAACAAGATAGAACACAAGTAAACATTATATCACATATAAGTAGAATAAGAGGGATCATGCATATAAAAGATCATCAAATATAAGTAAAAGAAGATAAGACAATTACATAAATGGAAAGTTAATATGGCAATATAACACAATATATACACAATAAAGTAAGTGCAATGTATATGATGATGATAATGATGATGATGCACGAGGTTGTCGCACAATCTTTGGGATTGTCGCACAATCTCCGTATACACCTATAGAGGCAAGACTCCCAACGCAGGACCCATGGGCGGTTTGTCAACCCGTATACAATCCACATATATCATATCTTCTTTCTGGTACATCCCTCGGAAAGGTGTTATTAGGTGTTGCCAGTGTTTCTCAGATGTTGCCACAGTGGTACCAATGTTTCATGAATGAGTATGCTATGAAGATGTAATGACCACAACCAATCACAATGAGTATTTCCGCAGCCAACCACATGATGTATTTTCATAACCAGCCACATGATATATTTTCATAACCAACCATAATGATACATTTCCACAACCACATGAGCCAATACCCACTCATTATTTTTGTTTCATCCATGAATTTTCACATGTCTCATATGCCAATAACGTATGAATATAATCACAATACACCAATGGTACCACATTAAGCATTTTAACAACACAGTATAATTATGCACATGTTTTCAAGGATATTAATATCACTGTAATACTCCGAAGATTTCTAGCAAATTTCATCCCAAGAATGCCTAGTATTTGCTTCTAAAGTGAATGATAATTATTCCATGAGGAATTTTCAATATTTTCACTTTTTGTCATGTGAAAAATTTAATAAGATTTCTATCGATATATGATTCACTTAAATCTGATAATCGGGTAAGAAGTTATGACTATTTCAATTTTCCATCGTAAAACAACGCCATATTAGTCAGTGACGCGCCGTTCCACAAGAGGAAATGGAATTTGGCAATTTCCAGTAGGTGTCCACGATTATGGTGCGTCATGCCAGCACTCAAATTCAGAATTGTCCTTTTTCCAGTGTCTCAACGTGATTTCTCCCTCATCGCGTCAAAGTTCTAGGTCACGAAGGAAGGGGCAACGCGATGGCTCCGCGTCGCGCCATCCCTCAGTTTCCCAATTTTTAAATTCCAGTGACATGGCGAGATAGCATCGTGTCGCGCCAGGGGTTCAATTCAGGAAATTTTTGCTAAAATTACAAGACGCGTCCAGGGTTAAAAAGGTTAATTTCCCACCACTATTTAAGCCCTTTAACATGTGATTCAATCACTTTTCATCCAAAATACACTCTCTTCTCTCAAGTTTCTCTCAAGAACAAGCTAGGATTTTCATAGAAGATTTAATTTCAAGAAGGTTTCACCATCAATCTTCACGAAATCACGAACTAAGGTATGCATAGTGTTCATTCATGGACTCCTTTCATCCATGAAGCCCAAGAATCCCTTTTCTAAATTCAAGTTATGGATTTTCTTATGAATTTCATGATTGGGCTGCTTTTGTTCATGTTGATAATGAGTAATTGATTTGTATTCCATGAATAAGTGTTAAATTCCATATGGGTTGATTTGTATCAGTATAGATTCATGAAACCCTAGGACTAAACCCTTGAATGATTAATTGGAATTGAATCACGATAGTTAATTGTTGTATGATGTTGTTTACACATTCTATGCCTACTATGTGTTTGGTTGAATGCCTAGATGAAGGGAAAGTGTCTAATCAGCATAATATCATGAAATCCCCATGTACGTACAAGCTTATGCCTATCACATGTTTGATGAAATGCTTCAGTAAATGTATTATGATGATTATTATGTATTCAAGTAAGTCATGCTTTGTCAGTTTCCTTCCATTGAGTCCTGAGGGTACTTGTACCTTAAACATTAGCTGTGTACCTAGATCCATGTCATGTTTTCATGATACTATCAGTCAAGCCATGATCCTTAGACTTCAGACAGTCTTATGACTCATGAAATCTCTATGATCTCATGAACTCAGTTAGCTGTCAGATATCAATAATATCCCGCCAGTCAATGGAATTCAGTAACTCAGTCCATGTTCAGTTTAGTAAATCATGTTCAGTGTTCATTCAGATGGGAGTAGAAATTAGCACCGAGGAACCTAAGGATGGGGACACACACTATCAAATGAGGGTGTGATCCTTAGCAGTCATCCTTGCGTTTCAGAACTATGTAGCCAGTATAGGTTGAGATATCAACACTGTCGATGAGGGTTGATGAGGTGGATAAAAACTGTCAGATAAGGGCCCCACCGTTTTCATACAGGGGACTCTATCAGATGAGGGTCGCCCACAGCTTGTCCTTACCAGTGGCGCGGTATTGACACCCTTCCAATTGGGGTTACAAATTGGACCCCATCTCAGCCATAATGGCGTATTAGGGGCATGTCGGTTAAATACTACCTCCCATAATTTCAGTATCAGTCCTAGTAAAAAAACTCTGATAGTTCTTCAGATTCAAGACTTTCATATACAGTCGACTCAGATACAGTAAGAAACTCAGATAGTTCCATCAGATTCATGCTAGTCAGATACAGTCACCCATATTATCAGTTACATTCAGATACATCTATTTATGCTATAGATATATCAGTCTTTAGTATGTTATGTCATCAGTATTCAGATCCAGTAATCACGATATCACAGTGTCAGTTACAGTTACGTATTTATATATGCATTCTCGTATTCATGCTAGACAGTCAGCTAACATTATTCATGAATGTTAACCCTTGCATTAGCCTAACTCACATGTATACTCAGTACGTTTCATTGTACTGACGCATTTGCGCTATGGTGATTTCTTTTTATATTACACCATAGGTTCAGAGACACGAGTTCTAGATCAACAGTAGATTCCAGTATCAGCAGTCAGAATAGAAGTGAGTCCTCATCCTTCGAGGACATGATTATTTATTCACTATTTCATTGATTACTTATTAGTTGGAGTTAGTTGGGAACATGTCCCATCAACTCCTTATTCAGATTATTCAGATAGTAGAGGTTTTTATATTAGATGCTGAATATTATGTTCCAGACTTTAGTTTTTATAGTTTTGTTTTGGGTATTGTATTACCCCATAGATGTTATCTCATTTATGTTATGTTTAGTATTGAAACTTTTGGCCTTTCAGTGCATGTTTTCGCATTATTCAGTATTTTATTCAGTGTACAAGTACAGATATCAGTCATGAGTTAGCTTGTGGTCCTTCAGAGTTATGAGCACCGTGTAGCATTTCGGTTCAGCAAATCGGGGCGTTACAAACTTGGTATTAGATCATAAGGTTCAATAGAGTCCTAGGAAGTCTGAAAGCCGCATCTAGTAGAGTCTTTAGCATGGGTGTGTTACGTGCCACATATATGCGCAAGAGGCTATGAGATGTTTAGGAACAGTTTCCCTTTTTTTAGTATTCATGTCATGCCAGTGAGCATAATCATAAGTCAATCTCTCAGTCTGATACGCTTTTTCTTTTTATTTCAGAATATGCCTCCTAAGAGAAGAAATCAGTCAGATCAGTCAGATCCCCAGCCCGAAGAATCTTTGGGCGATTATGTTTCTCATATGGAGTGTAGGACCACATTTACCACTCTTGCTCAGTCAGTAGCTGCCCATAATGACCGACCAACTATCGTTTCGGCCAACCCAGTGGCCAACTCAGCTGCAGCTAGGATTTGGGACTTCACTCGAATGAATCCTCCGTCCTTCCACGGATCTAAAGTAGATGAGAAACCTTAGGAATTCCTAGATCAGGTGTAGAAGGTGATAGACACCATGGGGGTGACTACTATTGAGAGTGCTGAGCTAGCTGCATATCAGTTGAAGAATGTGGCTCATACTTGGTTCAAATAGTAGAAGTACGAAAGGTCAGATGATGCAGATCCTATAGAGTGGGAGAAGTTTGTCACTGCATTCTTAGATAGATTCTTTCCCCAAGAGCTTAGAGAGGCTAAGGTGCTAGAATTTATCAACCTCAGGTAGGGCAATATGACGGTGAAAGAGTATTATCTAAAGTTTAATCAATTAGCCAGATATGCCCCTCATGTGGTTGTAGACAGTAGAGCCAAGATGAGTAAGTTTGCTTCAGAGATAAATGATAGCGTGGTTAATGAGTGCAGATCTGCCATGCTAAATAGTGTCATGACTTTAGCCAGACTTTGTCATGACTTTAGCCAGACTTATGAACCATGCTCTGCAGATAGAGGAGAAGAAGATTAAGCAGAGGGAAAAGCAAAATAAGAAAGATAGGACAGGTAGCTTCAATTTTAGTCAGCCTAAATCAGAAGGAGGAAATCGTTCTCAGTTTTATCCCAAGTCATCAGTTCCAGCTCCTTCTTCAGCCAGTGCTCCAGCTCCTAAGTTCAGAGATAGAGTGCCAGGCTCTAAATTTCAAGGTAGTGTCAGCAATGCTCAAACTAATTCCCTTTGTCATACTTGTGGTAAGAACCACAAGGGTGCTTGCAGAGCTGGCATCGATGTCTGTTTTGGTTGTGGCAAGCCAGGCCACAGAGTCAGAGACTGCCCTCAGTCAGATTATCAGAGTCATCTCCACTCCTCAACTCAATTCGATCGCCCGAATCAGTAGGGTGCCACCACCAGTGTTACTAGCGGGCAACGCCCAAATAGACTATATGCTCTTTAGACCTAACAAGATCAGAAAAATTCTCCTGATGTAGTTACTGGTACATTACAGATCTTTCATGTGCATGTTTACGCTTTGCTAGATCCAGGAGCTTCTTTGTCTTTTGTTACTCCCTATATAGCAGTTGATTTCAAAATCAGTCCCAAAATTCTAGCAGAGCCTTTCTCAGTCTCTACCCAGTGGTCAAAACCATCATAGCCTGGCGGGTATACAGAAACTGTCCGATTATGATATTTCAAAAAGTCACTTCAGCAGACTTAGTCGAATTAGAGATGACTGATTTTGATGTCATTCTCGGCATGGATAGGCTTCATTCCTGCTATGCCATAGTCGAATACAGAAATAGAATAGTCTAGTTTCAGTTTCCAAATGAACCCGTCCTTGAGTGGAAGGGTAGTGTATCTGCTTTCAAGGGTCAGCTTGTTTTCTACCTTTGGGAAAGGAAAATGATATCTAAAGGATGTGTCTATCATTTTGTTCGATTTAAGGACACTAGTTCCAAAACTCTCAGCCTTGAATCAGTCCCAGAAGTGAATGATTATTTAAATATCTTTCCCGAAGATCTTCCAGGAATTTCTCCCAAAAGGGAAATAAACTTTGGCATTGATCTTCTTCCAGATACTCAGCCTGTCTCTATTCCGCCAAAGGTATCGCACTTGAACTCCATGAAAATATAGTGCTGGTGGCACATGTACCATAATAGCCGCAGGAGTTCTTGCACAAAGTCATTGGCTAGTGCAATGAACACATGGTAGAAAGGATATTTCAAATACACTCTGAACGACTTCAGGATAGATTGGCCATACTTTTTTGAACACTTGAAGCTCGTAGAAGGTTCTTTTTTCTCGGAGGATTGATGGATCAAAGGGATCCACATATTGGTTGAACAGATCTGAAGGGTAGTCGGTTATTTTAGAAGATAGTATTCCTGTAATGTTGAGCATTGGAATTTGACTAGCATGGTGCTGGTTGTATTCTCCATTACTGGATACCAAGTATCGATCATCGGCATAGATGTCACCAGATTCTTCGTAAACATCTACAGAGAAGAGGGTGTACTCCATTGCTTTTTCTTCTAGTGAGAGACCAATTCAAGGTCATCTTCTTTGCTGAGATAGATTCCTGTGTGATTAGCAATTTCTTAAAAGAAGTGGACAGAGTCCTTTGACTTCTTTGCCTGAGGACAGTTTCTGGCAAAGTGACCAGGTTTTCTACAAATGAAGCATCTATTGTTCTTCTTCTTGAAATCTGCAGGGCTATTTCATCTAAATACCTAGTTCACCGGATTGTGCTGCTCTTGTCATCGGAAGGCCTTCACAGTTTGAACCTACTGAATAACAACTATCTTTTGATATCATCTTGCAGCATGGGCATGAGTAGTTGGAATTGGTGACAAGGTCATTTTTGCCGCTAGCTCAATCAAGGGATGGATTATTTTGGACTATCTGCTTCAATACAGATATCTTTCTGCATATGCTTTCCAGAGCTTGGAGGATGGCCTACCGGTTATAGCCTATCTATGGGATGGTTTTGGATTTGAACTGCTCCTCCACAATCATTATAGTGTGGCCCGCTAGCATATTTGGCAGTGATGATACGACGACTTGCTTCAGGCTGGGATCTCCACCTAAGTCAAAGTTGATCTTCGCCATCTTCTGAAAGTGGATATCGATGACGTTTCTATCGAATGATAGACACTTCACCTCGAAGAGATATCGCTGGAGCTTTTCTTATTTCTAGCCTACATCTTCATAGAATGCCTCGTGTAGGATCCCGATATTGAAGGCAAAGTCTTGGGATGTTAGATAAGTGTTCTTATTAAAAATCCCAAGAGCGTTCCACCAGTCTCTGAGTATTTTGGAGAATCTGGATGTGAAATCCAAGAGTATCATGTTTTTCTCGTATTCAGCCAGATTCTTCATTACCATATAAGTGTAAAAGTCTTGGATTCTCTTGAGCCAGGCTGAAATCTTGATGTCATTGAGAGTGAAGGTGTGTAATATGGTTCCCATGGTTATTTTTGCTGGCATACCTGGATCTGGCCTTCTTTCTGGGATAGGATTGTCTGTCATTCCATCTTGGTCGTCGACAACTTTGAAGACTTCCGGTTCCTTAGAATTGTTTGTGTATATTGGTGGATAGTGTTCTTTGGGGGGACAATATTGAAGATTCAGCATCAACAACATTAATAGATAAATATTTCTCATCTTGTATGTTTTCATTAGAAGTGGCATCACCAGTTTTGGAACATACATCCATAGCATACTCAGGATTGTGGATAAAATCAATTATCTCACATTCCAAGACTTTGCTGTCAACACCAGAATCCTGCTTAAAGTCCTCGGAAGAGATGCAAGATAGGCCATCTTATAGGTCTTGAATAGTTTATGCAAGAGAGATTTGTTGTAAAGAAGATTATTAAGGACAACCCAGTTCTTGATCCTCATTACAGCAGGAATAGTCTTGTTATGAAGTCTAAATGCCACTGTTCAAATCGTCAAGTAGAATCCCGGAGAAAGCTGTTGTCCAGGAGATTCAAACTACCTTGTCCTCCAAATGATGAGACTAAGGTAGTTAATCAAACCAAGTATTTTAGAAGAAGAAGCCCCAAAGACAAAAAGATAAAGATTGATTACAGCATCATCTGTAGAAGTCCTGGTCACTCTGTAAATAACTGACCTCCACTCAAGAAGTCAAAAGAATCTGTTCATCTCTTTGGAGAATGGGTGATCATGCTACAATCTTTCTCAACAAAAAGGACGACCTTGAATCAGTCTTCTCACTAGAAGAAGAATCGACGGAGGATACCATATTCTCCGTATACGTTTATGAAGAATTAGGAGATATTTATGCTAATGATATCTACCTGATATCCAGTATTATAGAAGACAATTAGAAATTGGCCAGTCAGTTTCTCATGATCAACACATCAGGAATATTATCTTCCGAAATAGCAGATTGATCTCCAAATCAGTTCAATAAATTTTTGGATTCTTCAGATCTATCTATCCTATGAGTAAGCCAGAATTTCTACAAGCTTCAAGTATTCAAAAGGTGCAGCAACACCATCCTGAAGCCATTCGGAGAACATCCAGAATATTTTTCTGCTATGTGTTCATTATACTAGTCAATGACTCCCAGCAAGAACTCCTATGGTGGTTTTGGTATATATGCCATCAGTACTATATCATTATATTGTTCAAGTGTTATGCCTTTAGGCACTATGATTGAATCCAACTAGCTTCAAAAAGATTCATGCTGTGGTTCAAGCCACGACTTTACTAGATTCGATGATTGAAGGATTCCTATGATGTAATGGCCTTTATGTTGTATCATCTTGTAGGAATCACAAGCCATGAATTCCAAGCTTAGTCAAAAATTTCACTACTCTGGAAATTTCCAGATTTAATTCTCTCTCTTGAAGATGAATGCTTCACTCTCTAGTAAAACAGATGCATTCAAAATAAAAGGGCTACACCGATGATCATCCCCACTATGATGAAGTCTGATGAAAATCAAAAGAATATCATCCACCTTATGATTTTAAAAGAGATAAAGCCACAAACATACAGATGAATACAAAAGAAAGAGCTACTTCACTAGATCAATGAAGAGAAACTTGGAAGGCCAGGAATGCCTTAGGAAGAAGCACGATATAGATTGGTGGATGAAAGAAGGATACACGGGCTTATTGCTGCTGGTACCATCTAACACTACCTGAAAGATGATATTAGACGACATATACAAGAAGTTACCCTCTCTAATGGGTTACCCTTCCCAATAGGTTTCCCTCTCTAGTGGGTTACCATTTCTAGTGGGTTACCCTCCTCTCTAAGGAAACCATGTAAAATGGTTTACCCTTACCAATGGGTTACCCACATCTCTAAGAAAACCCTTCTATGTGGGTTACCCTTTTAGAGAGGTTTGTGCTAAAGATTTTGACTCAGCTACTTCAAATACAAGAATCTTATCCACCTACTTACAGGTTGCCTGTGAAGCTACTGATGTGCTTGCTTACAAGCCACTGACTCTACTGCTTGCACATGCTGTCACATTCTAAAAATATAATGTGTTTTGTTTTATCTGGCCCATCACATGTTAGTAGGGGTTGATGTGAATAAAGATAAGGCTTATTAAGTTATAACAGATAAAGCTTATCCCTTACAAAATGATAAGACTTATCCTATCATAACGGATAATGCCTATCCCCTAACTGATAGGATAGGATCGTAATATTTTATTTCATGTTTATTTTTAGTATATCCTATTAAGTAAGCTTCCTTCTCCTATAAAAAGAAGCATAGGCCTTTAGACAGATGGCAACATTTTCTCAACCTAGAGAGATTATCATTCTCTCTACCTAAAAACCCTTTTTTATAGTTTTCTTTCTTCCAATTAAAATGTATTTTTGGATAAAATCTCTTGCTCTTGCTTTCTCTCTTCCAAAGGGATGGGTACTTCAATCCTTTAGGTCAGAATAGTGGGGTATTGAAATATACTTTCCATGTATATAAAACAAAATTGGCTTAGTCCAGGTAATTTCATTCTGAAAAGATCCCTTATCTGACAAAGAACACGTAGATATGAGGTCTGCCTTGGTACATCTTTTGTTTAGCGGATTCTTGAGGGAAGCAAGCTAGGAAAAGCCACCATAAGACCCGTTTATGTCATTTAGGGAACAACCTTGTACTAAGGATACAAGTGTTCTAAGACTGGCAAAGTCATCCCATCCCATTGAAGGATGTGTAGTATTTGTTACAAAGGCAAAATGTCCGGATGTGTAGCTCAGTTTCAAAGTCATGCCATCCCATTCAGGGTTGTAAAGGATTTGCTGCTAAAGCAAATCATCCTTATGGATGTGTAGCTCTACCATAGGAAAGCTATGATGTGTCAATTAAAAGCTTTGATTTCGTATGGTCTGCCGCCTATATGGATGTGAATCGCCTATCATGTTGAAAAGGTTAGCCTCTGTGTCTGTGGTGTTGACTTAAGCTCTGATTTTTTATGGTGTGCTACCTACATTGTCATGAAATCTCTTGTTATGTTAGAAAGTTTGGCAGTCTGTTGCTAGCCACCTGGCCACCTCTACCGGCAGTCCTTAGTGCCTCACTGTCTCCCCATCTATACCAAAATACTGTAACATAACAACTTTTAAATCTATGAAATATTTTAAGAACACACAGTCTGACTAGTATTGATAAGCCTCTAACTAAAACTAAAGTCACTGGGATAGACCCCAGCAGACTCAAACTACAAACTAAACAACTAAAATAAAAACACTGAACATCTATTATCAAGCAGTGCTTTGCCCTAGAACTATGAGGACTCTCGAACTGTCTAAATATAGGAAGCGTTGCCCGTGATTAATTATGATACTAGGAACGAAAAAAAAACCTATATTATGAAATAATGTACCCAAACATACATATATGTGGCCAATACTTTTGGAATGTACTGAGTATGTAGGGGTGAATACAATAAATAAAGTAGAAACTTAACACACTTTCAAATCATGCATGTTGAATGTAAAATGACTCACTTTGATAATAAGACTTAAAGCTGAAATATCATAAAGAATAACACATAAAAGAAATATCTAAACAATAATTGTGAGTCATTATACTATTTCTAAAATCCTCTTTATTATGAATGATTCTCATAACTGACATAAACTAATCAAGCCAGGGTATAGAGGCTAAGTGTGGTGATCACCTGTCACGATCCAGGACTACCCCTAGTCGTAACACGGTGCATAAATCCATGAGTGACAGTAAGTTAACCCATGATCTGGCACAAGAGGTGCATACTGAACAAAGATAAGAAAATACTATACGAAAGTCATTACATAAATATTTAAATATTCAAGTCAATAACTGAGAAGTATGAAATATATCACTAAAAATGCTACAAAACTATTTGACTACCTGAAATCCTCTAAACATGATGAGTTGTTGGGATAGGTCCCTAACTAACTCTGACTACGAATATAAATATGAATAGAAATATTAGAAATCTTAATAAATATATAATTAGTCCATCGCTGATGATGACTCATCAATGTTGTAGCTGAGTGGCACACGAACTGTCTATGTACGGTCGGGAACTGAGTGTCTAAACCTATGTTATAAGACAACATAGCACAAAAGATAGTGTGCAATCAGTACTTTGAATGTACAAGTACACGAGATAAGGAATGACTGATATACATGTAAATTGAGTATGAATGCATGAACATGGAAATAGAATGAAAGAACAAGCATAACATGGAATAGAGGATAATAGATATATAGACTCCTAGCTATACAAACCTGAACTGATGTAATCTGAATACTGATCTAAAATTATGGGAGCTATCATATAATAGACATACCTCAATTTGAGATAACCGGAGTCCAACCTATAACCCTAGTTAGAATGGTATTATTACCTTGCCAGGGGTACCAAAACTGGCTGTGTGAGTTCACTAACATAATATCTCTAATGATTAGGGTGTCAGTCCTCTACTAGCGAATGACCCCTAAGAGAGTGTCAGTCCTCAACTAGTGGGTGACCTCTCATAACCTATGCTGGCTATGTAGTTCTGGAAGTTAGGGCCGTTTACTAAAGGTTTTAGTCCTCTACTAGTGGGTGAGCGTTCATCCGTAGGTTCACTCAGTGCTAAGTGCGAATCCTAACTGAATTGACACTAATAATGATGAAAGGCTTAATATGACTAAGGCTGACATATGCTCACCATGAGGGTATTTTGAATTTAAAGATACAAGTATGCTCTGAATGATTTGTAACCCGACATCTGTGACATATATGAATATCTAGGTGTTGAGTGTGCATAACCCACCAGCACTATCTAATGCATACTAATCTTGACATATATTCAACGATCCATGGTATGGGAAAATCATGAATATCACCCAAATCAATAACTAATATGATATAGACATTTGCATTATCAAACATCCAAAAACACAATTATAAAGAGGGAATATATTTTCATGGAGGAACTTGAGAGTTTCACACAATAGTCTATGAAATTATACTTCTCATGGATCACCAGAAAAAAAGGGAATTAAACTTGAATGTTTGGAGAAATTTGGGACTTAAAGGGTGAAAGGAGCCAATTGATAAATATCCCACATACTTGAAATTAAAGCTTTGGTTAAGCCCTTGCTATTGATCTTATTCTTGAGAAACCCTAATTTTCTCTACAGGAAGAAAAAACTCGCTCCTCTTTGTTTTCTTTGAGTTAAATTGTGATTAATGATGGATTGGGTCTTCTATGGTCCCTTTTGGGAAGCCTAAAAGGCATGGGTTAGGCTTTAAAAGGAGTGGGAAAAGACATAAAATCCATAAAAAAATATGCTAATTTCCCAATCATTGTGACTCATCCTACGACTGGTTATGAGTCATATTCTAAGTCATAGGCTGGGACTCTTAGTTTGGGGCATTCAATATCTTGAATATAATTCAACACCTTACGATTTTTTGGGACTGTCTATGAGTCATTGGGTGGAATCATAGTGTCTACGAGTCATTGGGTGGAATCATAGTCTGAAGCTTGGTTCATGGATTCCTTACTGGTCAGGCTACGAGTTGATTGTATGACTCATAACGGCCCATTACGAGTCACATGATCAGCTTGTAACCACTATAGAAAGGTCTTAGGTAGAACACTATTGTGACTATGAGTCACTCTATATGACTCATATCCATTGATTACGGGTAGTAGGGAGGAGTCGTGGTCACTGGTTGCAGCTGAGGGTCCTTCACTAGAATTACTACAAATCACTCATGATGACTCAACATAAGTTGTTACGACTCATGACTTGAGTCATAGTCACGGTAGTGTATGTCAGGCCTTTAAGGGAATTTTCCATAAATTTTTCCTTGATGTCTGATTAAGGCGGGAGTTGAAGTGGAAAAACCTAACTCCATGACCTATCTTTTAAGAGGTCTAGATTTTAAAAATTTAGGGTATTACAAAATCTCCCCCTTGGGTTCATACATCCTCGAATGAAACTAGCTGAGCTAGAGTACTAGGAAGACTGTGGTCATGCATTGAATACTTATGAGCTGAATTAGGATTAAATATTTGAATTTTTTAACATGATGCATGGGTTGAGCATAATTCATGAAAGAATATAATGACATGAGGGTGGTTAGGTAGCTGAGAAAGAAAATGAGAGAATTAATCTAAATAACTATTACCTCAAGCTGAATATAAATTTGTTAAGAAAAGATAGGGATTCTTGGTTCGTATATCAACTTCTGCTTCCCAAGTAGCTCCTTCAACAAACTGATTTCTCCACAAAAAATTTACTAAAGCAGCTTTTTTATTTCACAGCCTATGAATCTGACGGTCAAGGATCTCAATCGAGACTTCTTCATAGGTGAGGCTATCTTTTATTCCCATACTTTCTAAAGGAACAATTGAAGATGGATCACCAATGCATTTCTTTAGAAGAGAAACATGATACACTGGATGCACTAATTCTAACACTATAGGCAACTCTAACTCATACACCACCTTCCCAAAATAACTCAAAAGTCTATATCGGCCGACGTAGCGAGGACTGAGCTTTCCCTTCTTACCAAACCTTTTCACCCCTTTCATGGGTGAAATTTTCAAGTAAACAAAATCACTAAAATCAAATTCGAGTTCTCTTCTCCTTATATCAGCATAGGATTTTTGATGATTTTGGGTTGTCTTTAACCTTTCTCGAATCAATGGAACTTTCTCTATTTCCTCATGTAACGAATCTAGACCTATAAAAGCAGCCTCACCAACTTCAAACCAACTAATAGGAGATATACACCTCCTACCATAGAGAGCCTCAAATAGAGCAATTTGGATACTAGAGTGATAGCTATTATTGTAGGTAAACTCAATCAACAGAAAGTAATCATCCCAACTATACTTGAAATCAATTGTACAAGCCCTCAATATGTTCTCTAAGGTTTGAATGGTCCTCTCTGCCTGACCATCTATTTGTGGGTGGAAAGCCATACTGAGATGAACTTGGGTACCGAGGTCCTTCTAAACAACTTTCAAAAAATGAGAGGTAAATTGAGTACATCTATTTAAAATGATGATCAACGGAACTCTAGGAAACTTTACCAACTCCATGAGATTGATTCTAGAATAATCCTAAGTTAAATATGAAGTAGACTGGCAAAAATGGGCTAACTTGGTTATCCTAACCACGATGACCCAAATCAAATCATCCTGACAATGAGTATGAGGTAACCTTATAACAAATTCCATATTCACCACTTCCTACTACCCTGTGGGGATGCTAAACTAGTAAAGCATACCACTAGGTCTCTGGTGCTTAACCTTAATCAGCTGACTATTCAAACACTTAGAAATAAATTCTGCTATATCTTTTTTCATACCATTCCACTAATAGACCTCCTAGACATCACGGTATATCTTAGTGGCTCCAGGATGAATAGAATATCGTGAACCATGCGCTTCTACAAATATTTGCTACCTTAAACCATCCACATTTGGGACACATAACCTTACCTGACAATAAGTCATCCTGGACATAGGCAACACTTCCCATAGACAACCTGCTAAAGGCATTGGCCACAACATTTGCCTTACCCGGGTGATAAAACACACTTATATCATAGTCTTTCAAATATTCAAGTCATCTTCTTTGATGAAGATTTTGGTCTTTCTGCGTGAATACATACTGTAAACTCTTGTAATCAGTAAACATGTCAACATAAACCCCAACTAAGTAACGGTTCCATATCTTTAAGGAAAAAATAACTACTGCTAACTTAAGATTATGAGTTGGGTAATTCTTCTCATAGGGATTAAGTTGTCTAGAGGTACAGACTATCACCTTGCTTTGCTGTATCTAAACACAACCAAGACTAACTCTGTAAGCATCATAATAAACTATGAAACCATCTAAACCCTCTACTAGAGTCAATACTGGGGAGGAAGTGAGTCGAGTCATCAATTCCTAAAATCCCTTCTCTCAAGAATCAAACCACTAAAATTTGACTTTCTTCATAGTCAACCTAGATATGGGAGAAGAAATAGAATAAAATCCCTCAACAAACCATCTATAGTAACCAGCTAAGACCAAGAAACTCCTGATATCCGATGGAGAGATGGGTCTAGGCTAGTTCTATACTGCTTTATTCTTTTAAGGACCAAATCTAATGCCATCGTCGAAAATGATGTGACTGACAAAAGCTATTGATTTCAACCAAAATTCACATTTAATGAACTTAGCGAATAGATGATTATTCTTAAGGGTCTGCTAATAATGCCCAAGCTACACCTCCACTCTAAAGATTATGCGGTCGTTGCCAAATATAGTAACCCAACAAAGATTGGGGTCAAATTCCATGGGAATACAAGAAATCATGGATCTCAGCTATTGTAATCAATAGGCTGAACTGGAAAAGTAAATAGGGGTTTTTGAGTTACAATACTGAATATGTGGCAAATATCAACTTCGATTGTAATTAGTCATGGGTGAAAACTTGGATAGTCTTCACCTGGCTTCTCAACTCCGTAGGCTTATCGTTCTTTATTAAACTAACCCAACACCTTGCATCCAGAATTTGATAAGTTATATACCATCTAAAGTCTTTTGGATGAGCAGGTAGATTTCACTTTTTACCTTTTGAAACTCAAGATAATGCCTTACTAACCCTTATATTGATCCCAGGTAACTATTACCTATTGAATCTGTAGTTATTAGATGAAAGCTAACCATATTACTTAGATAATACCTAGTTGCATGGATTGATTGCTAAACTTCAAATTACTGTTGAAATTATCTTTTCCTAGTCACTACTCCCCTTCTGGAGTAAGTAGAAATAATGTAGGCGGGATCCAAATATTTGCAACTGCTAAGATATCTATTAAAGTGATGACAATACAATGTATGCTAGGATATTGGTTCAGAACAACAATAGCACTTTCCCTACTTCGTCAATCCGCTAGGATTTCACAACCCCAGCTAAGGGTTTTTAGCCACTCATGCTTGTGAAGTAATCAATAACATTCATGATTGAAAGCATAAGATGAAATCACAATAGTCACAAGTAAAAACCCAAATCCGTAATTGAATTAATCAACCAAAATCACTATTAGAGAATTCAAAGACCAAAATTGAAACTCAGAATTAAAATATGTTTATAAGTATCAATAGTTCATAACTACTACTAAAATACACATAAAAGAGTATTTATGGCACATGAGGAAACCCTAAATTCAAAGACCGAATGAAAAAGGACAGAAGAGGGTCGGTAGCCACATGTGGTGCCCAACTTAAGAAACTTGATAATTTTCCTTGTTTTAAGCATCGAAAGTGCTATATTTCTATAGCACATCAACACCCTTTACTTAGAACATTTTCATGTACCCTGGAAACAAAACAAAACAAAACAAAACAACACATGATACTTAATTAGGAGATCTAAGCTATTCAAGGCAGTCAATTAACACTTAAAGCTCAAATCACAACACCCCCTCCTATCTCACTTTTCAAAACCAACTTTGCATAAACATGAAGAACAACAATGTGACATAATGGGATCGATATATGGTACTACATTAGTAATAGACAACCATGCATATGTATAAGTTACACTACCTAAACATGTAAGCAACCAACAATATGACTCATGTGCCCTCACAATAAAGATGTCCCACTTACTCATATGAAATAATGCATGTAAATGCAGTGATAGTTAAGAGACACTCATACTCAGAAGAGAAGTTACAATCAATGTGCATCAAATACCATGATCTTTCCCTTATTTTCTTTACCTTAGTTTTTAGATAGTGAATTTAGGATAACTATAGGATTTTTCTCGGCTTTTAATGTAGGCTTGGGGGCTGGTATGGTACATATGGACATATCAAGTGACTAAGCCTCTTTGGCACTACACTAACTTTTGGATCTCACTTATTAGCCAATTTTTCACTTTATTTTCTCCCTTATATCTCTATTTTTATTTTAAAGGACATTCAGGTTAGGTGTGGTGTTTTATTATTTCTTTTTCACTTTTTTACAATTTTTCTTTTCTTTTTCTTTTCTTTTGCTACCACTCCCATCCCTACTAAATTTTTCTCTTATTTTACCCTTCTACATACCCACTTTACATCACATGCCCCTATGATAATGACCCTTAACTTATGCAATTTGCCTAAGTTAAGGTGCACAACGTCCAAGGAGAAACGGGCCAAAATATGTTACTGTAACACAAATAGGAAGGTGATAGGTGAAATAAGAATAATAGGCTATAAGGATCAAAACAGGGATAAGGGGATACTATTTCACATAAGGAAGGTTATTTAGGCTAAAAGTGCACTAAATAAAAAATTGCCTATAATCCTTTGCTAACCAACTATCCTACAACCTAGGCAAGACTAACCGGGCAAGTTTTGAATTCAACACACAAAGGAAAGTAAGTAGCATCTTAGACACACATGGAACAATGTCAATATTACAAGCTACTACCTATCTATTTCATGCAATTGCTAGAATATGATTATCATATCCCTAATCATAACTCCATAACAAGATCCACAATGTTACACACATATACATTCACACAGTTCTAAAACATTACTTTTAGAGAGGTATTATTTTTTTCAAAACTCAAATAAAGAACATGAAAACTGCCCAAAATTCTTAAAAATATCCTAATTACACAAAACACAAGACAGTACAAAACAAAACATAATACAACACAAATTTTAACCTAGACATGCCGGTTCAACAACTACACCATGATCAACAAGAAAAGAAGCACAACCAAAAATACCCGCGGCAGCTATGGTTTACCTCACCCCCAACTAAAAACTACACACTATCCCTAATGCACTAGAATAATATAAATAAAAAAGAATGAGGACATACCTGGGATGAACAACGAGAAGATACACCCGTAGCCAGCTCGATATGCCTCTGCCTAACAATAAATGCAGTCTCTGTTCTATCATGGGTGGCCTTTTTAGGGCTTGCTTATATAGCCTGGTTAGATTATGCAATTCCCCTTCTTAGCCTCTGTTAGTCCCAACTACGAGGACTGCCATACTATCCTTCAAGAATAAATCTATTTGTCTGTTATGACACAGAGGTGATGGCTGAACAACTAGAGATATGACTGAAGAGATGGCTGATATGTGGATCTTAGGTAAAGAGCATACCTCTTCTCTAAGTAGGTCTACCTTCTTCCTAATGTATCCTAGATAATTCATCTCAATTCTATTAAATTAGCCCGATACTCAACGCTTAAAATCATCGATCAATGAGTACAACTCAGCTCGTAGCTCTAACATTATAGCCTGGTGCACATACTACAGTCTAGCCTCTGCAGTCTCTTGTGTAGTTTGGATCCATGGCTGGATCTGCTCAAATAATATCACCACCTTGGTCCCAACACCTGGTTTATCTAGCATACTAGCCTCTATAACAACATCCTTATCAAAAGTGTCTATCACAAACACCATTTGCATATTATCTGCTGTTGCACTATTACACACACATAAAAACTACTTGCTCATCATTTAATTTGAAGGTGATCTCCCCTAAGTCCATATCAATTAACACCCTTCCAGTGGATAGGAAGGGTTTACCTAATAATGGGGGCTTGAATATTTACATCACAACCAAGAACCATAAAATTAGCAGGCAACATAAAGAATTCAACCCTTACTTCTATATTGCACAAAACATCCACTAGTTTCTTCACAGATGAGTAAACCATCAACAACTTTATAGATATAGGTTTGAGTTCCCCCATCCTCAACAACTTATATGTACCCAGTGGTATCATATTTACTTTTAATACCAAGTAACATAAAGCCTTTATGACATTTAATGGCCCAATAAAACATAGAATGGTGACTGCTTTGGGATCCTCTTTCTTTTCTACCAATAATAAGGAAGAAGTCGCACTACAAGAGTGTACATTATCCTTGGGATTAGTGACATAATCCTTACCACTATCATACTCATAATAATTATTTCTATATCAACTTTACATAATTTGGCTTTGGTGTCTCATCTCTCTTAGTGCTATCAGTCTTTAGCTCCTCAATAGTAGGTACTAGAGGATCATCAGTAGCGAAATAATAATTAGTGGTGATAGCAACACAATGACTGATGATTGAAGGATTTTGCACTATGTTACTCTTGAGGGTACACGACGACCTTTGTTGTAAAGTGGAAGACATCTGCCCAACTTGATGCTCTAATTGCTTGATAGCCATTGTATGAGACTCAAATTTCTAGGTCAAACCTGAAATATCATCCTTGATCACCTTAAGGTTATCCTTCGGACATTCTTTCCCCTTCACATGTTTGGTCAATAATTCTTCCCATTCTTGATTTTGTATCTCGTCTACCAGGTGGAATGTACCTGTCTCCGTTCTTCTTGTATTCATCTTTCTATCTTTAATCACCTTATTTTTTACTACTGTGGTCTCCATATCTGTCATATAGTTTCGACATTGGTTCCCTTTCCTTTTGGCTAAAAAACCCACCAACTGACGATCCAGATAGTTTGTTTCCTCCTCTATTTTTAACTCATATGCTTTGGAAGTTGAACTCTGTACTTCCACTCCTTTAACTTTCTCTGAACTTGCTTCTAGAAATTTTGTTTTCTAGTAACCCTAGATTAGTTCTTAGTAGAGTAATATCTTACGCTACTAAATCATTAACTACTTTTTTGTCTTAGGTGGCACAAATAGCATATGTGCTAGATCCCTTCTTTGTCTCTAAAGTTTTTCATCCTCGATTAGTAAGGGATATCTGATCTAGCATCTATGAAGCATCCTCCTAGTATAGTCTCCTAAAAGTTTCTCTAGATATCTACTATGGATCTAGAACTGATCGTCAGGGCTCTATAGAATAACTCCAATAAGTTTTTGCCTAAAATTAGATGGTAGGGCACCATACTCAACTTCTTCTTGAACCTGAACTAACCCTCATACAATGGACTCAAAATGAAACTGCCTGAATTTATAGATCTTGTCCTTAAGTTGCAACATCCTAGATGGAGGAAAAAACTATTTAAAAGTTGCTAGTGCAACTCATTCTATGTAGTGATAGATCATCTTAGAAGTTCTCTTAACCATAAAAGATGCTTCTCCTATAAGCGAGAAAGGAACAACCTCAATCTGAGCGCCTACTAATTAACCACTAGATTTATAAAAGAAGTGAAAATCCCAGTAAAGTTTCCTACATGCATGTCTGTGTAGTCTTTAGGCAACCCCACAAACACACCCTTCAAATATAAGAGTTCTATCATAGCACTAGTTATGATAAACTTAACTCCTGGGGGGAAATAGGAGAAATGGTATCTCCTGTCTCTATTGGATCGACATACCCAAAATCCTCATCATCAACCTCATATGGATGAAAATACTTGTATGCTTAAATTACTTGAGCACGACTACCTCTAACACTATCCTAATTGTCACCGATGCTATTTGATGGTCTTCTTTCGACCCCTCCAGAACAAACTCTGCCTCCCGAGCTATGTGCTGAGCATATTCTTCCCTACTTTGATTAGCAGCTTGTGCTAGCAACACCTCTATCTACTAGTCAGCAATATCTATATCTTTTCCAGGATAAGAGAGAGACATATCATCACGAACCCCTTCAGGCATATCATCTCTTTTCAATTCGTCATCCTACTAGGTATTTGTAGGATCCTCTGTGGATTCAAATTCAATGGGAGTAAAGGATTTCCTCTACCTTGTCTGCTAGGCATACACTAGTGTATACCTAACTAAGAACAAAAATAAAAAGAAAACCCAAAAACCCCAACAACTTTAAATCACATATCAACACCGTGTTCCCTGACAATAGTGCCAAAATTTGATAACGCCTAAGTTTCATCTTCACTCTAAAGATTATGTGGTCACAACCAAACATAGTAACCCAAAAAAGGTTCGGGTTAAATACCAAGGGAATACATGGAATTGTGGCTCTCAGCTGTTGTAATCAATGGGAAAAACTAGAAAAGAAAATTGGGGTTTTGAGTAGCAATATCGAACAAGCAAAAAATATCAACTTCGATTGTAATCAGTCATAGGTGACACTAGGATTGTGTTCCCCCTGGCTTCTCAGCTCAATACGCTTATCGTGCTTTATTAACCAACCCGATACCTTACATGCAGAATCTGATAAGTTATGTACCATCTACAGTCTTTTGGATGAGCAAATAGATTTCACCCTTTACCTTTTGAGTCTCAAGATGTTGCCTTACTATTTATTATCTTGATCCCAGTTAACTATTACCTTTTGAGTCTCTAGTTATTAGATAAAATCTAACCATCTTAGATAAACCTAGTAGCATGGATTGATAGACAAACTTTAAATTACTATTGGAATTAACTTTTCCTAGTCATTACTCTTCTTTTGGAGTAAATAGCAATAATATAGGTGGGATCCTAACATTTGCAAATGCCAATATATCCATTAAAGTGAAGACTATACAATGCATGCATGGGTATCAATTAAGAATAACAAAAGCACTTCCCCTACTTTGTCAATTCCCAAGGTTTCCACAACCCTAGCTAAGGGTTTTTAGCTGCTCATGCTTGTGAAGTAATCAACAATGTTCATGATTGAAAGTAAAAGTTGAAATAACAATAATCATAAGTAAAATCCCATAACCATAACTGAATTAATCAACCAAAATCAATATGAGAGAATTCCAAGACCAAAATCGAATCTCAAAATCAAAATATTTTTATAAGTGTCAAGCGTGCATAACCACTACTAAAAAAACATAAAGGGTATTTATAGTACATAAGGAAACCCTAAAATCAAAGCTAGGATGAAAAATGACAAAAAATGGTTGGTGGCCACATGTGGTGTCCATATGCGTCCTGGCCTTGGGCCATGGGCCACATGTAGCCTGAGGATGGGTGAATGTATACATATACATGTGAAGGAAATTTTTTTTCCCGCTTCTGCTATCGGGATTTTGTACATCTTGAACTTACCTTACCCATATGTTCTTGACATGTTGACATAGGTAAGTGCCGAAAATTAGTTTTCAGCGTTTTTACTCTCTGGTTCTTCAATTCCAATACTCACCTTAGTTTTATACATACCACATATGCTATATTTGGTTTACATGTAGTCATTTATAAGTGTTAGGCCTTCTATTACTTGCAACAAAGTTTCAAATCTTTAACTTTCATCTCATGCTTTAGTCACGAACATCTGAAAAGTATCACAAATACCCAAAATTTATCACTTAATTAGCCAAAAACTCCATTTTTCATCTTTTCATAAACTTAGCATCCAAAACCTAGTTTTATTAAAAATATATCCTAAACACATCATATCTACAAAAAAAAACCTAAGAAACTTGCTTATTTTCCTCATTTTAAGCATCAAAAGTGCTATATTTCTATAGCATATTATCTGCTAAACAATCCTCAAATGGTCTGAATGCTCAACTTCATTGCAGGAATAGACAAGGATATCATCTATGAAGACTCATGAACATGTCCAAGTATTGTTTGAACACTCTTTTCATCAAGCCCATGAAAGCTATGGGAGCATTTGTTAGTCCAAAAGACATAACTATAAATTTGAAGTAACCATACCAAGTTCTTAAGGTTGTCTTCAAAAAGTCACATTCTCTGAATCTAAGTTGATGATATCTAGATATAAGGTCTATCTTAGAGAAATAATTTTCTCTCTAAAGTTGGTCAAACAATTCATCAATCTTGGGGAAAGGATACTTATTCTTTATTGTGACTTTGTTCAACTGACGATAGTCGATGCACATCCTGTGAGAACTATCTTTTTTGAAAATGAAAAGGATTAGAGGTTCCTATGGAGAGACACTAGTCCTGATGAAACCCTTATATAAGAGATTTTTCCATTGTTATTTTAATTCTTTAAGCTCAGCTGGATCTATTCTATAAGGTGGAATTGAAATAGGCTGTGTATCTGGAAGGAGATATATTTTGAAGTTGATTTCCCTCTTGGGAGCAACTTTGGGCAAATCTTTAGATAACACTTCTGGAAATCCATTCACTACTGGAACTGACTCAAGACTTGGAGTTTTGGAACTTTAGTCCTTGACTTGGACAAGATGATAGATACAACCCTTAGAGATTATATTTCTTTCTTTAAGGTAAGTGACAAATTGACCTATATCGGCGACCTGCTGGAGCTGAAGACAAATTAGTCTTACACTGTTGAGAAAAATCTTTACCTCTATGGGCAACCATTGGACAATCTCTGATCATGTCTCTTAACTTTCCATGCTAAAAACATGCATCACTGCCATCCATACACTCTTTTTTATGGTTCTTACCATATATCCTGCAAACTGGGTTAGTGGAGCCACTATTAATACTACCTTGGGACTTAGATCCTGGGCTTTATCCAAATAGTCCAGTCTAAACTTAGGCACTAGAACATTGGAAAAATATGGGGATGGGGCTAAAGATTTATGGTAGAATCGAGAAAGATTTCCACCATCAGATCTTTGCTGAGAAAAAATAAAACCACTAGTTTTGGAACTTTTATTCTCTTTTTTTCTCTCTTTGAGCTTCTCATCCTCAATCTACTAAGCATGGACCATTAATATAGAAAGGATATTTTCTTAATCAACATAGTTATTCTACACCTCTTGAAAACATTCTCTGAAATACCAGAGACAAACTTACTCATCCTGGCCCTAGAATAAGCCACCACAATCGGAGTATACCTTGCTAGCTGGGTGAACTTGAGTGAATAATCCTTCACACTCTTGCTACCCTACTTCAAATTGATGAACTCCTGCAATTTGGCCTCCTTCAACTTAAGTGGGAAGAGTTTATCTAAGAAAGCAGTAGCAAACTTATCCCACTCTACATGCCCTGCATCGATACCTCTACCGTTTTTCCACTACTTGAACTAAGTATGAGCCACTCCTTGCAATTAATAAGTTGCTAAGTTAGCAATCTCACTATAAGTGATACCCATGATATCTTTCACCTTCTACACATAATCTATGAACTCTTGTAGATCCTCCTCATACTTGGATCTAATAAATGTTGGAGGATTCATCTGAGTAAAGTACAAGATTCTGGCTACTGCCGTATTAGCTATGGGGTTGGCTAGAGAAATTTCTTACTGGTTATTCTGGGAAACAATAGACTAGGCCAAAACTATGAAAGCAGCCTTGAATTTGGCATAGGAGACCTTCTCATTCAGAGGTTCTTACAGAATAGGCGGTGCAGGCTGGTCCCCATTTCTCCTTCTATTAGCCCTTCTAGAAGGCATTTTTTATAAATTGTAAATAATAGGTTAGAAAAAGAGATGTTTAATAGAGATCATGCCTCATCACACAATATAAATACTAAAATAAAGAAAACTTTTCTAAAATCACTCGTAGGCTCTCGCTCATAAGTATGCCGTGCTTGATACCCATGAATAAAAATCTACTTAACACCGCTTTCAGACACCCTAGGACACTTTAAACCTGGATTTGATACCAAGTTTGTCATGACCCTGGACTACCCCTAGTAAAAAATGGTGCTTAAGGCCACAAGTAACCCCAAGTTAACCCATGATTTGGCACAAGCTGTGAATATTGAAGGAAAAAAAACAAAATACTATGTGGAATTTATTTAATAAATGTTTAAATAGATAAGTCAATAACAAACAAGTCCGAAACACATCATTGAAAATGCCACTTACTGTATGACAGTCTAAAAACCTCTAAACATGATAAGTTGTTGGGACAGGTCCCTAACTAACTCTTACTACTAAAATAAACATGAACTGAAATACTAAAGCTTGATAAATATATAATTAGTCCCCGACTGATGAGGACTTACTAATGCTGAAGCTGTGTACACAAACTGTATAAGTACGATCTAGGAACTGAGCATCAAAACCTATGTTATAAGACAACATAGCATAAAAAAGTGTATGCGGTCGGTACTTTGTAACTGGTATGCTTTATAAAGAATGACTGATATACATGTAAATTGAGCATAAATGCATAAACAAGGAAATAGAATGCAAGACCAAGCACAAACATGTACTAAAATAATTTAATTAACTGAATAACTGATATATAAACTCTTTGTTATACAAAACTGAACTAATATAATCTGAATATTAAACTAAAATTATGGGAGCTATCATATAACTGATATGCCCCAATCTGAGATAATCAAGGTCTAACCTATAACCCTAGGTGAAAGAGTATCGGTACCTTAAAACGGGTACCAGCACTGACTTTCTGGATCCACTAAGATGATATCTCAAAAGGCTAGGGTATTTGTCCTCTACTGGCAGGTAACCCCTAAGAGAGTGTCAGTCCTTAACTGGTAGGTGACCTCTTATAACCTAAGTTAGCTATGTAGTTTTGGAAGTAGAGACTTCTACTAAAGGTCTCAGTCCTCTATAGGTTGGTGAGCCTTCATCCCTAGGATCCCTCAGTGCTATCTCCTACTCCCAACTAAACTGACACTGATACAAATTAAAGGCTTAACATGACTAATACTGGCCTATCTCAACATAAGGGTATTTTGAATTTAATGATACAAGTATGCTATGAATGAATTATAACATGAAATCTGTGACATATATGAATATCTTGGTGTCGAGTGTGCATACCCATTGATGAATATCGCACACCTAAAGCAAAAGTTTGGTGAAACCCTTGAAATTTATCTTGTTCTTAAGAAACCCTAGTTTTTTCTTGAGAAAGAAGAAAACCACTTCTCTTTGTATTCTATAATTTAAATTAAGAGTAATAATAGAATTAAGGGTTTGGGGTCTTTTATACCCCCTTTTGGGATGCCTAAACAATGTGGGTTAGGCTTTAAAGGAGTGGGAAATGACTTAAAAGTCCCTAAAAAAATGATAAAAGTTGGGTTCCCAGTCATTATGACTCATTCTATGACTTGTCCCAATTGGTTTTAAGTTGTAGTCTAAGTCGTAGGCTAGGACTCTGAGTTTGGGGCCTTCACTATCTTTCCTATTATTCAATGCCTTATGATTCATTTAAATTGATCACGTTTTATTGGGTGGAACCATAGTTTGAAGCTTGGTTCATGGATTCCTTATTAGTTAGGCTATGAGTCCACTATACAACTCATAATGACCTATTATAAGTCACATGCTCAACTTATAACTACTGGAGGAGGGTCTTGGGTAGCATACTATTGTAACTACGAGTCCCTCCATATGACTCATAACCATTAATTATGGGTGGTAGATAGGGGTCGTGGCCACTGATTGCAGCTGAGGGTAAAAGGATAAAAGGTTATCCTTGTTCAAACCGCACATACCTAGACTTGTTGAATATTTTGAGCGAAACTTGAATTAGAACCTTGCAAACTTGAATTTTTGTGAAAAAACTCTTATTTTGTGTTTTTGAGTGTTTTGGAAGAACATAGATCAATTAATGTGTTACGAGGGTGGGTTTTTTGTTTATATGATTGGGGAGTCATTTATAGGTAAAAGACCAAAAAATCCTGGACCTAAACTTAAAAAAATAAATTTGGCATTTTTGCACCCTTAGGCATGGCATTCCCTTATAGCTCCACTCTAAGGGTGTGGCATACCCTTATCGTGTCATGCCCAAAGCGTGGCATGCTCTTATTGTGGACTCTTAGTAGTTTAGTGTCCCAAAGTGTCCCTAAAAATGTTTCAAAATCTTTGAAACACTTTCTAATGGTCCCAATATCATTCCTTATCACAATTCAACTCAAAAATCACCGCTAAGCATGAAGGAGATATTAAAGTAAAATCATAGAAAATTTGGAGTTTAAATTTATCTCTCCCTTTGGACCATTTAACCTTGAATGAAAGTCGAGAAGCAATAACGACTATTGCTAGGATTGCTAGGCTAAGATATTAAACTCCTTTTACTCTAGGAAGGAAACCTTTCATCTCAAGCATTAGTTTATAACTAAAATAACTCAGTGACATGAACTTCAAAAGGAAAAAGTAAAGATATGTATGAACATTTTATACTTGGATGAATTTCTTACCTCATATTAACTCTGTGCTAGAATTTAATAGGTAAGAATATCAACTCATCATGTCTTCCTCAGCTTCCCAAGTCTCACCCTCAATCATTTGATTTATCCAATGAACTTTTACTAAAGTAAAATCTTGAATCCTTAGCCTTTGAATTTGTCGGTCAAGGATCTGAAAAGAAATATCTTCATAGGATAAGATATCATTCACCCCAGTACTCTTTACAGGCACTACTAAAGTCAGTCCCCAAAGCACCTTCTTGGCATCAACATATGGAAAAATGGATGGACAACGGTGAAGTCTGAGGGAAGGTCTAATTCATAAGCAACTTCTCCAACACACTTAAATATTTTATAAGGACCAATATATTAGGGAATAATTTTCCCTTTCTTTCCAAATCTCATTATTCTCTTCATGGGTGACACCTTTAAAAACACCAAATCAATACTTCAAACTTTAGTTCTTTCCTTTTCATATTCGCATATGATTTTTGATGAATTTGAGTGGGTTTTAACCTCTCACGAGTCAATTGAACTTTCTCTATAGCTTTAAGAACTAAATCCAACATAACCAAGGCTACTTCACCAACTTTAAACCGACCTATAGGTGACCTACATCTATGCCCATACAATACTTCAAACAGAGCTGTAACGCCATAGGTTTTCGGTCCTTGAATTTTTTTTAATTTTTAAGCTTTCTGTCATGGCAACAACTCACCCTATGAGTTGTAATGTAGATGTGTCAGGTGAACCTAGTCATAAGGTATCCAATGAATAGTGCCTGAGTTGATATCTTGGGTATAACTTGTGGACACAAGTCGTAAAGATTCAGAACAAGTTATTGGAATGGAATTGTAACAAAATAATAAAATAAGTGGTTAAATTTTCTCTGATTATGAGTGACTTACTATATGCCATAAGGACTTATTATGAGTAGTTAGGTGCAAATAGTAGGATATCCAGTGTTTACCTAATTGGGTTCTGTGTTGACTATGACTAGACCCTATGAGTTATAAGATCTCATTATGAGTGGTATCAGTTCAGTCATAGGGTCAACAATGGGTGAGGGTACTAGAGACTGTCTTGGTTATGAATCATGGTGACGATTCATAAGGGGTGGCTATGAGTCACTGGTTGACCCGTATTCAATGGCATTATGTTTTCAGCTTTTTAAATTTGGGGCATTCTGGACATTTTCCCTCTTACCTAAATTAAAACCCACATCTTATAAACTCTTTCGGGTGTCATTCTCCGTTAGAAATAAATCTAAGTAACTTCTTAAAAACTCCAAAAGGATCTCTAAATTCCCTCAAGAAAGTAAAGCTAAGGTTACTTTAAGTTGGTCATTTAAGGGCTCAAGGGTTGATTTCTTTCTAAATTTCTTGGTCATTAAGGCATGTTACTCTTCCCTCATTGTTAATTATTATAAGCACATATTTTAAAGTATTGTTCATGAGATATTCATGTTGGTTTTATAACAATGGTTGATGATTTTAAATGTTTGTTGTTGAACAATGTTTCTCATGGTTTACATATTATTTTTCATGGGTATGGGGAATGAGTTAGGGAATTATGATTTTTCCAAACTTGTGACTTTTGAAGTGGTTGTGACCCCAACACCATAATGTGAATTTTTTTTAATTATGATATATGTGGGAATTTGTAACATTTAACCAAGGGGTTTGTGAATTTCCCCAAGTAGTGTAATTGCTTTGGCATGTTGTTGTTACCTTGCAAGAGTAATTGGTATGACAATACCAACAATTTATGCCTTAAGGTTATATATGATTCAATGAATGGGATTGTGTGATAAATGTTGTAATTGGGATTTAGTAACGGTTGTTAAGTCGTGAAAGTAAAGGTCCAAATGACCAATACTGGAAGCCGCGTTTAGTAATGCAGGGGTCAAAGTGACTATGTAGGCTTGAGTTCCCCTAATTAGGGATGTTTGACTCCCCAGTAAATAATAATATGATTAGGTGCTTAAGTCACCATAGTAAATGATTGGGAGGTTTGAGTCCCCCATGTATATATATGAGATTATTCTCCTGTTTGTACGGATACATGAACTGGGGCTCTACTAAGGAGTGAGAGTTGGGGCCCATATAGCCCATGGATACATGTTATGTTGGTTGAGGTACACATCCAGGCTAAAGTTTTTAAGTGCATGTTAAGCCTTGTTCCCTAACCCGGCACATGAATTATATATTATATGTACATTGATTTTGAATGATTTGAAACTGTTGATCATAACTTATATTATTCTTAACTTGAGTTTCATGGAAGCGCTCCAACTACTAACCATCTTTAGACGTTGTATCCCCATGCGATGCAAGAATTGGTCATACTTCTACACTTGTTACTCAGTTATTATGATTTGGGATCAACTTGTGACTTGACTTTGAAGTCGTGAGCTTCCTTACATCAAAAGTCTATATTTTATATTTTGGTATCTTGTGTCTCAAACTGTTTAGACATGTTTTGGCTATAATGAAGGGCATTTTCTAACACTTTAGTTATATTTAGTTGTTGGTTCTTTATTTAGAAAGCTTTGTTTGGACTACTATGGATATTGGGCGGTGTCGATCAGTTGTTTGGCTGGTCGTTGAGGTTATAAACTATTTTTGAATTTTCATAAGATTATTGCACTCTATCTTGTTATTTATTGAGAATTCATCCGACCTTGGGGGATGTTGAGTTTTGTTTGGATAGGTGCAGGGGGTGATCTCCTATCCACATAGAACTTGAGATGCCTGTCATGGCCATGCCCTAGTTTGGGTCATAACAGAGATGGTATCTAATCCTAGGTTTGGTGTCATTTGGTGTCCAACAAAGTTGTGTCTAGTAGAGTCTCATTTATAGGTGTACCACACTTAGAAGGGAGAGACTACGAGGCATTTAGGAATGTTTCCTTTTTTGTTGTTCAATTTCAAGGTATAGAGTCTTAAAGTCTTTAATCTTCTCTAATTCCTGTGTGCTTGCTTTTAAGATCATGCCTCCCAGAAGATCTGATGCTTATGGAAACTCTTCTGTCCCATCCAAGGATAATGTGGACAGAGCTAATCCAACTTCAGGAGTTCAAACACGATTTAGGGTTGTTGCTTTTGATTTCCTTAAGAGAGTTCCACTTGTTCCCCTATCCCTTCTTAAACACCTCTTGCTGGTGTGTCAATGCTAAGTTTCGCTAGTCAATTCATTTTCTTACCCAGTTGCTGGCCCCTTAAATTAAGATTGTTGCTTCTATTGATCTTAGGCTTCTAGGGCTATCCAATTTATGAGGCTGAGTCCTCCTATATATACTAATTCTAAAGTTGAGAAAGATCCTCAAAATTTCATTGATAAGATGGAAAAGATCTTTCGCATAATGCATGCTACTAGCGTAAAGGGTGTAGAGTTTGCTGCTTATCAATTGAAGGATGTGTCATACTAATTATATGAGGAGTGAGACCAGTCCAGGGGTAATTATGTCGTGTTCTCTTTATGGGATGATTTTTCTAGTACTTCCCTTGACCCTTCCTTCCACAGATGTTGAGGGAGGCGATGATTGAGAAATTTGTGAATCTAAAGCAAGGTAGGATTTTAGTAAAAGAGTATCGTTGGAAGTTTCATCAGTTGTCGTTCTATGCTCCTTATTTGGTGTCTAGCATGAAGGCTAGAATGAGGAAGTTCTCTTCAGGGTTGTCTCATGAGTATATCTTTGAGCAAGGCTGCCTTGTTGAACAAGGATATGGACATCTCTAAACTTGTGGTGTATATACAACAAGTGGAAAAAGAAAATAAGAAGCAGGTGAAGATGAGTGATAGAAAGAATAAGAAGTTTTTCTATTTAGATCAATGTTGAGGTTAGTAGCCGAGTAGTAGACATGGTGGAAAGTGGTCCAAGAAGAAGTTGGGAAATTTTAGTTCCTACTCTACAACTAGTGTTCCTTTCCAAAGTCGTTAGGTGACCATCGTTCTCAGTATGTTAGTGGGTTTATAGCAGCTGGAGCCTAGATGCAGGCTAGCGGGGCTCAGTTAGCTCCGTCATATCCTCATTGTAGATTTTGTGGCTAGATGCATCATGGATTTTGCGAGGAATGGAGGAATAAGTTATTTAAATATGGTAAAATTGGTAATTTGTAGAGGGGTTGTCCTTTTAATGTTGCTTATGGTAAGAATAAATTCTAGTTGCTACTTCATCTGCTCCTACACCAAAGGGTGCTACTTCTGCTTCTGTCTCCAGCACTGGTCGAAACCGTCTGTATGACCTTACCACTCTCTAGGATTTTATGGGTTTCCCAATATTGTTTCTGGTATGGTTAAACTCTTTTATCGTGATGTATATTATCTAATTGATCCCAGGTCTACTCTCTTTTATGTGACCTTTTATTTGGTGATCTATTTTAGTTTTGATCCCTAAGTGTATTCTGGATCCTTTTTCTATGTCCACCTTGGTGGGTGACACCATTATTGCTAGAAGAATCTATAGGGGATGTGTGATTTCGGTTCATGGTAAACACCTTTGTGGATCGAATAGAGTTGGACATATTAGTCTTTGATATAATTTTTGAGATAGATTTGTTTCATTTGCGCTATAGGTCTCTTGATTGTTGAACCCGAAGGGTCAGTTTCCATTTCCCAAATGAGCTAGTACTTGAATAGGAAGGTAGTTCCCTAGTGACTAAGGGAAGGTTTATTTCATATCTTAAAGATCGGAAATTGGTTTCCAAAGAGTGCCTCTATCACTTAGTGCATGTTAAGGATTCTAGATGCGAAGGTCCTTCCTTACAGACTATCCCTATGCTCTATGAATTTTTTGAGGTGTTCCCTGATGATCTTCCTAGTATTCCTCCCAATAGGGAAATCAATTTTAGGATTGATCTTCTTTCAGACACTCTTCCTATCTTTATTCCTTCTTATAAGATGGCTCCAACTAAGCTGAACAAACTTAAGGAGCAGTTCAAAGATCTTCTTGATAACGGTTTCATCCACCCTAGTATGAATCTGTGGGATGATCCTATTCTCTTCGTGCATAATAAGGATGGTTCCCTTTGAATGTGTATCGATTACCAAAATTTAAATAAGGTGACTATGAAGAAAAAGTATCCATTTTCGAGGATTGATAATTTCTTTGATCAGCTTTAGGGTGCTGAGTTCTTTTCCAAGGTAGATCTTTGGTCTAGTTACCATCAATTGAAGATTAGGTAGGAGGATATCCCTAAGACTTCTTTTCAAACGGGGCATGGTGTCACAACCCGAGGCTACCCCCTAGTTGTGATATGGTGCTTATGGCCTTAAGTGACCCCAAGCTAACTGTTGGTCTGGTAACTACTATGAGCACTTGAATATAATAAAATTATAACAATGTGTGTCGAAGATAAGCCAATAAGGTACTGCCAATATGAATACCAAAATACATAAAATGACATGTTTGAAGTATCTGATAAACACTTGAAAGCTAGACTATCTATCTAACATAACAGATGAAAACTGAAAACTAAATGACTATCTAACTTTCTAAAAGCCTCTAAGAATCCTAAGAAGTTGATGGGAGAAACCTGCAACTAACTCCGACTGACTGAACATAAATGGATACTAAAATAACAATAAAATACGTTATACCTTTGATAGAAAAAGACTCACCACTACTACTGCTGGGTGATGCTAGGCTATCTAAGAATGGTCGAGAAATTGAGCGCCCAAACCTAAGTTATAAGACAACATAGCACAAGAAAAGAGTATGCTGTCGGTACTTTGAATGTACTAGTACGTGAGATAAGGACTAACTAAAACATATATGGCAACAAAAAATAAATGCATGAACATGTAAAACCAAGAATGCAAGACCAAGCATAAACAAGTGTAGAAATAATCTGTAATCTGAGTGACAGAATCACTATTATCTATATAACAGGATAACTAAAATCTATGTACTTGTTCATGAAATACTGAGATGATCTACTCTGAATACTACACTGAGCTATAGGAGTTAGCTATAACTGACATGCCCCAATCTGATCTATTGGGGTCTAACCTGTAACCCTACTTAGAAGGGTGCTGGTACCTTGCTAGAGGTACTAACACATGACTGATGATGTGGATCCACAAGGTTGATGTACTGAAGGATGAGGGTGTTATACCTCTACTGATGAGAGACCTCTCTTAATCTATGGTGACGCCGTAGGTCCAGAACTTAGGGACTCCTACTAATGACTCACGCCTCTACTAATGGGGGAGTCATCATCCTTGAGTTTGCTCGGTGCTAAGTATTACTCCCAAATGAATGAAACTAGTAGTACTATTAATTGTGTAGCATGACATGGTACTGTACTTGTACGTGCTCATCATGAACATGATATTCTGAAGTTCATAATAAAACCATGGTCTGACTAACTTGTTACTTGAAAATAGAAATTATATAAAGACACAGGTATCGGGTGTTCATAACCCGCCAAGCTAAATGATTACAAAATATGATAACAACATTAAAATAGTGATATAACATCATAGTTCGAAGACCCAAAACATAATACATTTCATTAAGCTAATGAATTTCATGAATTGGAACATGGGAATGAGAAATTGCCAAGATAATATATACATTGGGATTAATGCATGAATTGGATAAGTTAACATGGGCCCAATTTAAATATACATAAGAACTTTAAATTCGAAGCACTACATAACCTAATTTACATGGGATCATATAAGGACATGGATTGAATTCAAATTACTAAGGAACCCATTGATGAATACCCAACATACCTTAATTGGACGGAATCTATAAGAAATCTTAAAATTAGAACTTAAATTTGTGAGTTCTTAAGAGAAAAAGCTTAAATTTTGTTCTTGGGAAAGGGGAAGGTTTTTGCGTGAGTTATTTTGAGGATAATCAGAATAATGCCCTTTTGAGTGTTATAAGTCATGTTTTGTACGACTAGGGTTGAGGGGAAAGGACCAAATTACCCTTTGGCACCTTAAATCATGAAGCTGGAATAGTGGGGGAGTAACCTCCGCGGCACGAACCCCATTTAGGGGGAATGGCCTCCGCGACCCTATACCTATTCCTTGGGAATGGACTCCATGATGCAGACCATATTCTGGGAGAATGGCCCATGCAATGCAACGCTATCACAGAGGCTCACTACCTCCACTGTCTAAATATACCCCGACTCTCATCCAAAAGTTACAACACTCTTTTGAGACACACCTTTAACATCCCTAAACATATTTCAACTCAAAAGTCAATGTATCAAGGTTGGGAGGGCTAAAAATAAAATTCAGCAAGTCTTTGGGTCTTGAAATGACTAAGTCTTCAACAGTTAGTGAAAATTTAAATCCTTGGACCCGTTAAGCATGCAAGTAGAAACTGAATCGAGCTTAGAATTTTATGGGGTATTACATTTGGTAACTTTGAGTTTTTCGCAATGTTCTTTGTCTTGACCAATGCCTCAGCCACGTTTATGGATCTCATGAATCAATTTTTACGTTAGTTGTTAGATTAGTTCATGATTTTTTTTACTGATGATATTTTGGTGAATTCCAAGAATGAGGCAAATCATACCGATCACCTCCACCTTATGGTGCAGACCCTGAAGGATCAGTGGTTGTACGTAAAGTTTTCTAAGTAAGTTTTGGTTGGATGTTGTGACAATCTGGGTTATTTAATTTTTATTGAAGTGATCATGGTGGATCCACAGAAGATTGAGATGGTCAAGAAGTGGCCTAGACCCATGACTCTATTCGATATTTAGAGCTTCTTGGGTTTAGCCAATTATTTAGATGGTTTATGGAAAGTTTCTCTTCTATCACTGCCTCATTAACTAAGTTAACTCGTAAGAAGGTGAAATTCTCATAGTCTGATTCTTGTGAGGGTAGTTTAAAGAAGTTGAAGGATAGGTTGACTTCTGCTCTAGTCTTGACTCTACCTGAAGGCACAAATGGTTTTATTTTTGATTGTTATATGTCCCAGGTGGGATTGGATTGTGTGTTGATGCAACATAGCAAGGTGGTTGCTTATGCCTGTAAATGTTGAAAGTTCATGAGAAGAATTATCTGACCTATGATTTAGAATTGTTGGATGTCATATTTACATTAAAGATCTGGTGGCATTATTTGTATAGGTTCTATGTTGATATTTATTCTAATCATAAGAGTCTGCAATAAGTGTTCACCCAAAAAGAATTGAATGTTAGGTAAAGAAGGTGGCTTGAGTTGCTAAAGGACAATGATATTAGTCTCTACTATCATCTAGGTAAAGCAAACATGGTTGTTAATGCTCTTAGCAAGTTGTTCATGGAAAGATTATCTCATGTGGATGAGGAGAAATGAGATTTAGTGAAGGATATTCACCGTTTAGCTAATCTAGGAGTCCGTCTCTTGGATTCCAATGATGGTGGTGTAATTATTTAAGTGGTGGTAAGGTATCTCTTGGTGCTGAAGTAAAGGAGAAACAAGCGTTGGATCCTATTCTGATGCAAATCAGGAATGATGTAGGTAGGCATAAAATGATTGTTTTCAAACTTGGTGGTAATGGTATCTTAAGGTACTATAGCAGATTATTAGTTCCCGATGTTGATGGGTTGCGAGGAAGAATTTTGGCCAAAGCTGATGAGTCATGTTATACTATTTATCCTAGTTCAACAACGATGTATCATAATGTTAGAGAGATTTATTGGTGGAATAATATGAAGTGGGATGTGGATAATTTTGTGGCTAAGTGTATGGTGTGTTAGCAAGTGAAGGTAGAGCACTTGAGACCTTATGGGTTGACTCAAGATACTGAGTTGATAGTGTGGAAATACGAGATAATTAATATGGATTTTTCTATTGGTCTTTTGCAGTATCCCCAATAATTTGATTTGATTTGGGTCATCATGGATAGGATAACAAAGTCTGCTCACGTCTTCTAAGTGAGGATAAATTTCTCTTCCGAGGATTATGACATGTTATTCATAAGAAGATAGTGAAGTTTCATGGCATTCCATTTTCCATCATATATGATTGGGGTTCTCGATTCTAATCTCACTTTTGGAGGTTGTTCCAATAAAGTTTGGGGACTAAGGTGACCCTTAGCACCACTTTCAGCTCGTAGACGGATGGTCAAGCGGAAAGGACAATTCAAGTCCTGGAAGATATGGTTCAGGCTTGTGTTTTTAGTTTAATAGTAGTTGGGCTGACCACCTGCCTCCCATAGAATTTTCCTACAACAACAGTTATCACTCTAACATTGGTATGAATCCATTTGAGGCCTCATATAGTAGGAGGTGTAGATCTCATATTGGGTGGTTTGAGGTTGGTGAAAATAAGTTATTTCACCCCGATTTGGTCTACCGATCTATGGATAAGGTGAAGATAATATGGGATAGACTTAAGTCCACCCAAAACCCCCAAAAGTCCTATGCGGATGTGACATGAATGGAGTTGGAGTATAGTATTGGTGATTGGGTATTCTTAAAGGTATCTCCCATAAAGGGAGTGATGCAATTTGGTAAGAAGGGGAAGCTCAGTCCCCATTATATTAGTCCGTACTTGGTGTTGAAGAGGGTTGATAATGTTGCATATGAATTAGAGTTGCCTTCTAGTTTAAGCTCCATTCATCCGGTTTTTCATGTTTTGATGTTGAGGAAGTGCATGGGTAATCGTTCGATGGTTGTTCCCTTTCAAAAGGTAGGTATTTTGGATTCCTTGTCCTATGAGGAGGTTTCAATTGAGATTTTGGATCGTCAAGCTCATCAATTGCAGACAAAATAAGTGGCTTTAGTAAAGGTCCTTTGGAGGAACCAAATGTTTGAGAAAGTCACTTGTGAAACCAAGGAGGACATGAAGTCCAAGTATTTGTTCTTGTTTCCCATTCCGAATAATCGTGCTTAAGATATGTGTATTCCTTAACATCTTTGTTTTCTGACTTTTTAAAAGTAAATGGTGGTTTCCTTATCATATTTCTTTTATGTCTTTGTTAAAGGTAAGATCAGGGGTATGTGAAGTAAAATCATGCTAATAAATGCCTTGTCCTATTATTCAAGGATGAATGATCCTAATGGGGGAGTGTGTAATGGCCCGGGTTCTTGGTCCTTGAAATCTTTTTGAGTTTAGAGCTTTCTACCTTGGCAGCGACTCATATGACGAGCTGTAATATATGTTGACGGGTCAGATGACCCTAGTCATAAGGTGTCTAGTGAATGGTGCTTGAGTTTTTGTCTTGAGTACGACTTGACCACGAACATGGGTCGTAAAGACACATAACGAGTCATTGGAATGTAAGTTTAACCAACTAATAAATTAAGTGGTTAAGTTTTGCTCTGAGTACGAGTGGTTTTCTATAATCCATAAGGACTTGTTACAAGTTGTTGGGTGCAAATAAGATGTCCAGTGTTTGCACAATTAGGTTTTGTATTGACTATGAGTGGACCCTAAGAGTTGTAGGGTCTTATTATGAGTGGTATCAGTTCTGTCATAGAGTCAATAGTGGGTGAGGGTCCTAGAGACTGTCTTGGTTACGACTCGTGGTGATGAGTTGTAAGGAGTGGCTACAAGTCAGTGGTTGACTTGTAGTCAATGGCAACAGTTTTTCAGCTTCTTAAGTTAGGGGCATTTTGGACATTTCCTCTCTTACCCAATTTTAAACCCACATCTTATTTCCCCTGTAGGATCTCATTAGCACTCAAAAATAAATCTAAGTAACTAATAAAATACCCCAAAATTCTACCTAAATTTCCTCAAGCAAGTCAAGCTAGGGTTTCATCAAGTTGGTCATCTAAGGGCTCAAGGGTTGATTTCTCTTCAAATTTCTTGGACTTTAAGGTATGTTACTCTTTCATAATTGTTAATTTGTTAAAAGCACATGTTTTAAAGTATTGCTTATGAGATATACATGTTGGTTTTATAACAAGGGTTGAGGGTTTTGAATGCTTGTTGTGAACAATGTTTTCCCTTCATTCACATATGATTATTCATGATTTAATTATGGTTTTGAACTTGTGGGTGCATGGTATGGTAAATGAGCTAGAGATTTTGATTTTCCCAAACTTGTGACTTTTGAAGTGGGTAAGACCCCAACCTCATAATGTGAAATTGGTTTTTAATTATGAGATATGTGTGAATTTGCAAACTTGAACCAAGGGTTGTGGATTTCCCGAAGTGGTATAATTACTTTGGCATGTTATTGTTACTTTACAAGTGTAGTTGGTATTATGATACCAACAATGTATTCCTTAAGGTCAAATATGGTTTAATGAATGGGATTGAGTGATAAATATTTTAATTGGGCTTTAATAAGAGTTGTGTACCTAAATTGTGAAAGTGGAGGTACGAGTGACTAATACTGGAAAGCACATTTTCCGATGCAAGGGTCAAAGTAACCAGGGAGGTTCGAGTCCCCCCCATTATTATTACATGATTAGGGAGATTCGAGTTCCCCGTAAGTTATTATATAATCGGGTGCTTAAGTTACCTTACTATATGATTGGGATGTTTAAGTCCCCCATGCATATATATGAGATTATTCTGCAATTCGTGCGGCTCACACACTGGGTCCCGACAAGGGGGTGAGAGTTGAGGCCCATATATCCCATGGGCACATTTAATGATGGTTGATCTTCACAATCCAGGCTAAAGTTTTTAAGTGCATGTTAAGCCTTGTTCCCTATCCCGGCATGTGAAGTATATATGTATATGCATTTGAATATGTGCATTAGTTTTGAATGATATTAAATTGTTGATTACGATATTAAATTATCCTTAAACTTAGTTTCATGAGATGCAAGAGTTGGTCTTTCTTCCACTCCTCCTGCTCAGTGATTTGGATTCGAATCAGATCGTGAGTTGACATCGAAGTGGTGAGCTTCCATACATCAGAAGTATACATTTCATGTTTTGGTCTGTTGTGTCTCAGACAGTTTGGACTTATTTTTTCTATAGTCGGTGGCACGTCCTGACATTTTAGTGATATTCAGTTTTTGGTTCCTTGTTTAGAAGGCTTTGTTTAGACTTATATGGATATTGGGTGGTGTCGGTAGGTTATTTGGCTGGTTGTTGGTTGTTGGTTATGAACTTATTTTGAATTTTCTTAAGCTTATTGGACACTATCTTTTCTGTATAGGTGCAAGAGGTGATCTCCGAACCATGTGGGACTTGAGATACTCGTCACAGCCAGGCCCTAGTTCAAGTCGTGACAAGAGCCATCTAAATACAATCATGATAAATATTTTTATAGGCAAACTAAATTAAAGGTAATTGATCATCCTAATTTACTTTGAAGTCCATCACACAGGATCTCAAATATCTTTTAGTGTTTGAATTGTACACTTTGCCGAACCATTTGTCTGGGATGAAAAGCCATACTAAGCTGTACCTTTGTACCACGGTCCTTCTGAAATGATTGCCAAAATTGGGAAGTGACTTGTGTACCTCAGTCTGAAATAATGGACAAGGGAATACCATGGAGCCTTACCAACTAGCAAATCTATATCTTAGCATAATTTTCTGCTGTATCTGAAGTCTTAACTGGTAAAAATTGGGTTGATTTGGTCACTGATCTATGATGACCCAAATTGAATCATACTAAATCTGGTGTGAGGAAATCTAGTAACAAAACCCATATTATTGACCTCCCACTTCCAAGTATGAATGCCAATATCCTGAAGAGTACCCTAGGCCTTTGTTGCTCAATCTTTATCTGCTAAAAATTGGAGCACTTGCCCACAAACTCTGCTATATCCCCTTTTATACCATTACACAAGTAAATTTCTAGTAAATTGTGGTACATCTTGTTAGCACTAGGATGAATATAATACTTTGAACTATGGGCTTCTTCTAATAGTCTTTCTCTCAATCCATCATCATTGGGAACACATAGACGACCTTGATAGCGAAGGACACCATCTCCTCCTTGGAAAAAAACCACAATCTTCTGCTGTCGATCTGCATCCAATATCTGGCAAAGTATGGGATCACTACGCTGCTTCTCTTTCACTTCCACCACAAAGGATGATTCTAAATCATTTTTAACCACTACACCCCTATTATCCATATAAAGAAGACAAACACCTAAATAGGTTAGTCAATTCACTTCCTTGGACAGTTTTTACTTGTCCTTTCTTACATGAGCAACACCACCCATAGACAGTCTACTCAGTGCATCTGCCACTATATTTTCCTTACCCAGATGGTAAAGAATATTCATGTCATAACCTTGTTACAACTCCAACCACCTTCTATGTTGAAGATTTATCTCCTTTAGCATAAATGCATATTGGAGACTCTTATGATTAGTGAAAATATTAACATACATACCATACAAGTAGTGCCTCCAAATCTTCAGGGAAATCAAAACAGGTGCTCATTGGGTTGGAAAATTTTTCTCATAGTCTTTAAGATGTACGGATGCATAGTCTATTAGCTTCCCATTTTGCATCAAAACACAACCTAACTCAACTCTAGAGTCATCATAATACGCTACAAATTCGTCTAGCCCCTCTAGCAAACCTATCACTGGGTTGAAGTCAATCTATCCTTGAAACCTTGGAATATCTTATCATATTTATCTAACCATATAAACTTGACCTTCTTTTGTGTCTACTTAGTCAATGGTGCAACTATTGAGCTAAAACCCTTAATAAACCTCTTATAGTAACCAATTAAACCCATAAAGCTCTAAGTATCAGATAGAGTAATGGCCTAGGCCAGTGATTTAGTGCATCATTTTTTGAGGGTCTATATGGATACCAACACCCAAAATCACATGCTCTAAAAAGGTAATAAATTCCAACAAAAATTCACACTTACTAAGCTTTTCATAAAGTTGACGATCCTTAAAGGGCTGCAACACCGGTCTCAAATGGTTTGCATTCTCTCCCTCAATTCGAGAATATACAAGTATGTCATATATGAAAATAGTGACAAACATGCCAAGTACTGCTTAAAGACACTATCCATTAAATTCATAAAGGCTGCAGGACCATCTTTTAGTCCAAAAGACAAAACCACAAACACAAAATGATTATATAGGGTTCTGAAAGCAGTCTTTGAAATGCCACACTCCCTGACCTTGAACTGGTGATACCTCAACTTGAGATAAATTTTTGAAAACCAATGGTGACCTTGAAGTTTGTCAAATAAGTCAATAATTCCACGTATAGGATACTTATTTTTGATGGTAACCTTATTTAACTATCTGTAATCTATACATAGTCTTAGAGTTCCTACCTTATTATGCACAAATAAAACAAGAGCACCCCTCAGAGAAATACTAGGAATGATGAACCACTTATATAAGAGGTCCTTGGGATGCTCTTTCAACTATTTAAGCTCAGCCAAGGCCATACGGTAGGGAGTAATAGAGATAGCCTAGGTATTGGAAATATATCAATCCCAAACTTTATTTCTCTGTTAGGAGGTACCCTAAATAGATTCTCTGGGAAGACATAAGGAAACTCATTAGTTGGGGTTTCAGACTTATTATCTTTGACTCAAACTAAGTGGTAGATACACCCTTTTGATGTTAACTTTTTGTCTTTGGGTTAAGAGATGAAACTACCCTTAGGAGATACTGAACTAACCTTCCACTCGAGGGATGACTCTTTAGTAAACTGAAACTTCACCACTTGGGTGCAAAAATTGACTGATCCATAGAATGGATAGAGCCAATCCATGCCTAGAATAACATTAAAATCTATCATCTCTAGCTCTATTAGATTTTCTAAAGTTACCTTATGAAGCACTGTAATAGGCCCCCTTTTTTACACTTGTCTAGCAATAACTGACTCACCCATTGGAGTGGACACTAAGAAAGGTTCATAAAGACTTTCAAGAGTGACACCAAAATTCATAGCAACAAATGGGGTCACAAGAGAGAGGGTTAACCCCAAATCTAGTAATAAATAAACATCAAGGAAAAAGACACAAAGCATACCAGTGACTACATATGGGGAGTTATCCTACGCCTTATGGGATGATATAGCATCAAAATGTTTCTAAAGCTAACTGCCACGATACCAGAAGATGCGCCCTACTATGGAACTTGGCTGCCTGACCGAGCTACTAAAGTAGTGGGCTGAGCCAGAGGGTGAACATCCCAGTTATCTGCCTTCATGAAGGGGCAGTCCCTAAACTCATTCTCCATACTTCTACATCCATAGAACTTTGTTCTACTGTCCAAGACTCAACCCGATGATATTTGGCATATCTCTTGCAGGTTGGAGAACTAGATTCCCCAACAATGCTACCATGGGACTTAGAAGTCAACACTCTACCCCACTGCTCTTGCTTATGCTTAGTTCTAAGTGTAGGAGCACTGGATGAAGATTGTGCAAGTACTGACGAATGACCCTAAAACTAAGAATGATTTCCCCCTCCTAATTTCTACTGGTTGTACTCAAACTGACTAGTCTTAGCCCTCTTATTCTCCCTTTCTCTTTTCTTTAGTTTTTCAACATCAATCTGCTGAGCATGAGTCACTAAATGAGCAATATCCATATCCCCAATCAACCTACTAGTCCTATACTCCATGACTACCAAGTCAGACACTACTAACAAATTTATTCATACAAGCTCTCGAATCCAACAACAATTCTAGTGAAAACTTAGCTAGCTTAGTGTACTTGAGGAAGTGCTCCTCTGCCAACATAGAACCCTGACGCATGTTCCTAAAATCCTTTACCTTATCCTCTCTTATCTCAGTAGGAAAAAACCTATCCAAAAAAGTCATCTGGAATGTATCCCAATTCATAGGAGCTACATTCTCACCCCTACCTTCCTTTACCATAGTAACCTAGTTATAAGCAATATCCTTCAATTAATAAGAAGCTAATTCCACACTTTCCTCTTCAGTAACATGTATAATCTAAGAAATCTTCTTCACCTCATCAATGAAAAATTGAGCATCCTCATTCACCTTTGACTTAAAAAACTTATGTGGGTTCATCCTCATAATATATCAAACTCTGGCTACAACTAAGTTACTATTTTGAAAAATTAGGACTACTGTTGTCTAATTACTCTGAGCATTTGCACTCACAGTCTAAGCAAACTCTTGGAAAGCAGCTCAAAACTCAACATGAGAGACATTCTTGTTTAGAGGGTCTACAAGTGGGTGTGGGGCTAGCTGATTCACATTTCTGAGTTCCTAAGATCTGCGAGAAGGCATTCTTTGTCACATGAAAGAACAAATTAGAATAGATAGAGATAATTTCAAAACATGATAGATATCGTGAAATAAGCGTTAGTTCCTATTATGTTCCATAACCTCTTGATCATAAGTTTGGTGTGCCTCACACCCATGATCAGAACTCCCTAGGACTTTAAAACCTTATGACCTAATACAAAGTTCGTAATGCCTCAAAGATACCCTGTAGATGTCACACAGCGTTTGTGACTCTGAATAGCCTCAAGATAAACCATGATATCTACTCAACACTGAACATTCATAAAAGTAAACTTAAAATATGATAGAAATTTAAAGAGAACTTATAAACTGAGTTCAAATTGATGAACAATATCAACCAAAATACTATAACATAATAACTTTCAAATCCATGGAACATTGAAAGAACATATAGTCTGACTTGTCTTGACAAGCCTCTAACTAAAACTAAAAAGTAACTGCGATAGACCCCAGCTGACCCAAACTAAAAACTAACAACTTAAATAAAAAAACTGAATATCTGGAACCAATCAAAGCTTGGCCCTCAAACTATAAGGACTCACCAACTATCTAAATATAAGAACCGGTTCCCGCAGTTAATTGTGATGCTGGGGACGAACACCAGAACCTATATTATGAAGCAATGTAGCCACACATACATATATACAGTCAATACTTCTAAAATGTACTGAGTATGTGGGGGTGAATGCCATAAAAATAATAAAGCTAAACATTCTTTCAAATTATGCATTCTAAGTGTAAAAGGACCCACCATGATCATAAATAGGACTTAAAGCTAAAATCTCATAAAGAATAACTCATAAAACAATATCTAAACAACGATTATGAGTCATTACATTTAGTTTCTAAAATCCTCTTTTACGTGGGAGATTCTCATAATTGATATAAAGAATGTGAGAAACATGGAGTTAGATGTCTAAAACCCCTATCGAAAGAGACAAATATACTTTTCCATAGTGTAAAGGCAAACTGTGGTGATCACCTAAACATGTCTGGTTGGACAATCTGAATAATATAAATGACATTCCATCAGGACAAGCTATATGCCCCATTGACAAAATGAAAATAACCTACAATGGCATATAGTTTTTGGGAAATAGGGTGCGTTAAAACCACATTACACTCCTGGTGATAGATACTACTCCCAAAGTCATACTATTTCTCGTACTCTATCAATGAAGTTCACCTTAAAAATAAGCATATGAACTGATAAGTTTGAAAAAATATGTTTATATTTCTATCTCAAAATCTTGATTTCTTATGTGAACTCAATAGACTGCCTGAAATTTCATATCGAAACTAAAACTGTTATTATACTACAATGCTTTTGAAACTCAAACTAGTAAACTTGAATATCTTGTAAATTGAGTGTGTTATGCTCAAACTATAATCATGTAACATCTCATAGAAACTTCATATCAACATATCAAAACTCACTGCTTGAGATCTTTTAATGGATAAAACTTAAATAAGCATGAAATCATATGCAAAATAATATGCAACTCACGAAGAAACATCCTATACTTAAACATAAGTAAAGTGGGTATGAACCCTAGTATTCAGTTTCTTAAATTCAAGGTAAAAATTAAATTTTTGGAACAAGGATGAAAGGTTATCCTTGTTTGAATCCTACATACCTGGACTTAGTGAATTTCTTGAAGGAAACTCAAATTGGAACCTTTCAAGATTGAATTTTGGCAAAAAAACCCTTCTTTTGTGTTCTTAAGGGTTTTGGGAAAAGAAAGATCGATTAATAGGTGTTATGAGGGTGGGTTTTGTGTTTAATATGATTGTAAATTTGTTTAATAGGTAAACCACAAAAAATCCTTCAACCTAAACTAAAAAAAATATGGCATTTCTCCACCCTTGGGCATGGAATGCCCTTATAGCGCCACACAAAGGGCGTGGCACGCCCTTTTTGCGACACGCCTAGATTGTGGTACACTCTTATTGTGGACATTCACTAGTTTGGGGTTTTAAAATGACCACAAACAGGTTCTGAAAATTCAAACATACTTCCCAATGGTCCCGTTATTATTCCATATCACAATTCAACTCAAAAATCATCGCTAAACACAAGGCTATTTCAAAAAATTATAATAGAAATTTTGGAGTCTAACAGTATATTGACTCAATGTTCAGGAATAAAACTAAATGCTAAAATATCATAAAGCATAAATAGTTATGGAAAATCTAGTAAAATTAGTGAGTTATTAAACTTAGTTTATAGAATTAATATTTCTATGGGAGATTCCTATAACCAACATGCCTTATTTCAGAAACATGGATCCCATATTGTAACCCTTGTTGATGGGTATTCAGTACGTTGCCAGGCTAAACAACCATGGTAAAATCATGCGAAGGAAGCCACTCTCAATAGAGGAAGACTTCCTCTGAAGGGAGATACTCTGAACTGACAAAGATTCCTTTCTGAACCTACAGTGTCATGTAGTTTAGAAATTTGGATGCTTTGAACCTGCATTTTCTTAGCGCTAAATACTATTCTTAAAACCAGACAAGAATTCATATATATTAAATCTACCTAAAGTAAGTGTACAAGCGTATAAGTCTGAAAACCAATCATTCTTCTATTTATAATTCGTGTTCATAAATAAATATGTGAGTTTTATATTAGGTCTGAGATAATAAGATAAAATTGAAATCATAACAATGCTGTAATAGCCTTGTCATAACCAGACCTCGGGCTTGGCTGTGATGAGTATCTCAAGCACACCATGGGCCGGAGACCACCCCCATAGTCTATCCAATCCAAACATGATATAGATAATAGTGGAAGCAATTCAAATAAACAATGAAAAATAAATAACCAAGGCAGAGGTTCTAATGTCTCAAACAATATCCCAATCCGCAGTTGTCCACAAAAGCCTCTAAAATGATCTGAATATTTACTAGGTGGGGACATGTCCCCGACCATGGTAGTAATAATGATAATGATAATGTTAAAGTGAAATCTTCAATTATAAAATATGGAAAAAAACTGATGGAATGACTAAGATTTACGGAAAATAGATGCTCACCACATCACTGCGAACGAACTGATGAACCGGATCATCTAACACTGCACATCAATGAAAGATATTTCCTCTAACCTAACATTATGAAACAATATAGCTTCTTAGAATAGTTAACGGGGTAAGCGCAAGAATGTAACTCAGGATAGGGATAAGATAATGCCATTTTGAAATCAAGTCCAAACTTAATTTACATGTTCACATACAAGCATACATATATATATAATACGTGGGTGTAGGGAAAAGGATTAGCTTGAGATTTAACACCATTAGTCTGGACTGTGTAACTCTTACCATCCTAAAAACACTCACGGGTTATATGGGTCCGACTTTTCCCACCAAAAAGGACCTAGTACATGTTAGCCGCATGAATTAGAGGTACTAAGGAAGGATGGGAAATCCATGAGCCTGTGCCATTCCTGCATACAAATATATAAAAAAAGTGTGACACAAGTACACGGTCAGTAAGACCACCCCTACGCCAGCAAACGTGTATTCCAGTATTGGTCCCCTAAGGATCTTCACCTTCATGGTGAGCTAGACAATGCCTTTAAGCCTAATTAAAACCTTTACACACAAACCTATCCACTTAACCAAGGAATCATCCATTAAAGCATTATCAACGGTATTGTCATACCAATTAAAAACTTGCAAGGCTAATTAATTATTTCATTCCAATTATCCATCAACTTGGTGGAATCCGCAACCTCCAAGGTCCAATTTAAAATCAAAACACGTTCCATTAATCTTTTATGCAATGCATGGTTTAAAAAATTAGTTTCAATCATATATCCATGTCCTAAAGCCAATTTCATAAAGTCGGTTGAGGTTATTACCAATTCCAATACCAAAATCCATTTATTTGGGGGAATCCACGACCCCATAATTTATCAAGTCAATTTAGGGGAATCCACAAGCACAAATTTAGTTTAGAAACCATACGATAAAGCATAAATAAACAATTTCAAAACCATAGGAAAACTTACTAATTAGTAGTCATTGAAAACGCTTAACCTATCATTCAAAACCTAAGAAGTAAATCCACATAAACCATAATTAAAAACATGTTTTTCATAATATAAGTCTTGGGGAAGAGATACATGGCTGAAAATATCATAAAATTAGAGAGAAATACCTTTCTTTCGGTTGGGGAATCTGAGAGAGCAGAGAAGTGTATATATTTGATAAATAATAAAAATAGGGACCCTTAGTTGTTTTATGGTCATGGGTCATATCTAAAGAAGGAGCGAAATGTTAAAAGTGCCCTTAATTAAAATGCAAGAAAACTGGCACCAATGGCTATGAGTCACCTCATGACTCGTGAGGACTGATCACGAGTCATAACCTCGACTCGTGGTCTGGGCAAAAGGTTTGGGCCATTATGCTGGTCAGGCTATGATTAGGACCTTACGACTTAGGAGTTTTCACGAATCATCATTTGAGGCGTAGCATGAGCAGTGAGCGCAACACCCAGAGAATTTCAGAATTCAGAACCTGGGGTGTTACATTAGCCCCCTTAGGATCATTCATCTCCGAATAAGGAGTCAAGTCACCCATTTGCACGATACAAGAAAGAATGCAGCCACAAAACCAAAAGACATTCAAAAGTATACAAAAAAAGAATGGGAATCATACCTTAAGCATTGTCATCCACTGTAGGGAGCAAGAACGGATATTTGGACCTCATGTCTTCTTTGACTTCCCAAGTAGCTTCTTACACCTTTTGTTTCCTCGAAAGGACCTTCACTAAAGCCACGTACCTGTTCCTCAACCTATGAACTAGCCTATCTAAAATATCAACCAGGACATACTCATAGGATAAGGAATCATAATTACCAACACCTTCCAAAGGGACAATCAAAGAGGGATCACCCATACATTTCTTCAACATTGACACACGAAAAATTGGGTTAATAGAACCCAAACTCGCAGTCAACTCCTATTCATAAACAACCTTCCCTATTCTCCTCAAAATCATATATGGACCTATATAATAGGGATTGATCTTCCCTTTCTTCCCAAACCTCATCACTTCCTTAGTAGGATAAAGTTTGAAGAATACCCAATCACCTACATCAAACTCCAACTCCTTTTGCCATACATCTACATAGGATTTTTGGTGACTTTGGGCTGTATTAGTTCTCTCCCTAATGACCTTCACCTTCTCGATGGCTTGGTCAACCAAGTTAGGACCAAACAACTTAGTCTCACCAACCTCAAACCATCCAATAGGAGACATACACCTCCTATCATAAAGATCTTCAAAATGATCCATCCTAATACTAGAGTGATAACTAGTATTATATACGAACTTAATGATAGGAAAGTGACTAACCTAATAACCTCCAAAATTAATTGCAAAAGCTCTTAGCATAGCCTCCAAAGTATAAATAGTCCACTCCGCTTGTCCATCCATTTGAAGGTGGAAAGCACTGTTAAGGTTCCCCATAGTCCCCAAACGTTTCTGGAATGAATACCAAAAGTGAGAAGAAAATTGTATACCCCAGTCCAAAATGATGGACACCACCGCTCCATACAATATGACTATTTCCTCAATGAATAACTTGGCATAATCCTCACTAGAGTAGGTGGTCCCTACATGAAAAAAATGAGCAGACTTAGTCATCCTATCCACAATGACCCAAATTAAATTATACCAATTGCTAGACCTCAGAAGACCCGTAACAAAATCCAGATTGATTATCTCCTACTTTCACACAGGCAACTCAATCTCCTGATACATACCACTAGGCCTTAAGCGGTCAACCTTTACTTGGTGGCACACCATACATGAAGCCATAAAGTTATCCACATCTCTCTTTATATTGATCCACTAATAAATCTCCTTCAATTCATGGTACATCATTGTCAAACCTGGATGAACTATGTACCTCGACTCATGAGACTCCATCATAATCCTCTCTCATAGCCCATCAACATCAAGAACACACAACCTACCTTGGTACCTAAGGATACCATCACCATTAATCTCAAAGCCCATAACCTTTTGCTAACCCATATCACCCTTAATCTATATAAGAATAGGATCAATAGCTTGCTTCTCCTTTATCTCAGCACTTAGAGATGATTTAACCACTTCTTCCACAATTAGCCCTCCATCCCCAGAGTCCAATAGACGAACTCCTAAGTTAGCCTGCCAGTGAACATCTTTCTCCAATCCTCTTTTATCGTCATCCACATAAGATAAAATCCCCATAGATAACCTGCTAAGAGCAACAACAAATACATTAGCTTTACCTGGATGATAGTGAAGACTCATATCATATTCTTTTAGCTACTCAAGCCATAACCTCTACAAAAGATTGAACTCTTTTTGAGTAAATACATACTGCAAACTCTTATGATTAGAATAAATGTCTACATATACCCTATACAAATAATTATGCCAAATCTCAAAGCAAAAGCCAAAACTGCCAAGTCCAAATCATGAGTCAGATAATTCTTTTCATGAACTTTAAGTTGCCTAGAAGCATAAGCCACAGCCATCCCCTAATGCATTAAAACACAACCCAGTCTCATACAGGATGAACCACAATAAACAACAACCTATCAGTACCCTCAGAAAGGGTCAAAACTAGGGTAGATGTCAACTTACCTTTCAACTTTTCAAAGCTAGCCGCACAAGCATCGGACCATAAGAACTTCACCTTTTTTCTATGTTAACTTTGTCAATGGAGCAACAATATAAGAAAAACTCTCTACAAACCTCCTATAATACACAACCAAGTCCAAGAAACTCCAAATATCAATTGGAGTCGTGGGTCTAGGATACCTCTTAACCGCCTTAACTTTTTGTGGATCCACCTTGATTCCCTCACTAGAAATAACATGCCCAAGAAATGTCACATCAGTTAACCAAAACACATATTTTGAGAATTTAGCATACAAATTTTGATCCTTAAAATTTTCCAACATAATTTAAAAGGTGATTGGAATGATCCTCCTCACTTTTTGAATACACCAAATGAATACAATAACAAATAAGTCCAAGAATTGCCTGAAAACCTGATTTATAAGATCAATTAAAGCAGTTAGAGGATTAGTAAATCCAAAATGACATCACCAAAAACTTATAGTTACTATATCAGGTTCGAAAAGTAGTCTTAGGAATATCAATGTCCAATATCTTTAACTGATGAAAACTCAAATAAAGATCAATCTTACAAAAATATCTAGCACCATGAAGCTGGTCCCAAAGATCATCAATCCTAGGAAGAGGGTATTTATTCTTTACGGTAACATTATTCAGTTCCTGATAATCTATACACATCCAAAGAGATCCATCTTTATTATGGGCAAAAAGAATGGGATCATCCTATGAAGAGACTTTGGGATGAATAGAACCCTTATCAAGAAGATCTTTTAATTACTCCTTTAACTTAGCCAAAGCTATTCTATAAGAAAGAATAGAGATAGGATGGGTATTCAGTAGAAGATCAATCCCAAAATCTATTTCCTTATCATGAGGAATGCCAGGAAGATTCACGGGAAACACTCCATGGAACTTATTAACCATAGGGACAGATTGCAAAGAAGGGCCCTTAGAGCTAGAATTCTTAACCTAGACGAAAAGATAAAGACATTCCTTGAAGATCAACTTACGATCTCTAAGATCATAAATAAACATCCCATTAGGCGCTAAGGAACTTCCCTCCTATTTAATTACCAGTTCGTTAAGGAATTGGAAGCTGACCTTATGAGTCCTACAATAAAAAAAAAACATAGAATCCACTAAGGTATCCCTATGAAATATGGACACCACACAACCTTATATACATTTCTAACCATAATAGAACCACCCATTGGTGTAGACACAGAGAAAGGCTCATGAATATTCTCGGCACTAAAATAAAAATACAAAGCCACATAGGAAGGTCACATATGAAAGGGTGGACCATAAATCAAGCAAACAATACACATAATGAGAAAAGATTTGTAACATACCTATAACCATTCCAGGAGATGCCTCAGATTCCTAATGAGTAGCCAGAGCATAAAGACAATTATGTCTAGTGTCGCAACCCAAAGTAGCACCCATTGGTACAGGAGCTAAAGAAGTAGCAACCGAGACCTTATTAGACCCTGTGGCAACCTTAGCTGTTGGACAATGTAGCTATATATGACCCAAATAACCATAGTTATAGCACTAATTCCTTCCCTCATCATGCTGACCATGGTGAAGTGTCTATAAAATTGATAAGGAGGATATGATGGGGCAGACTGAGCTTTACTAGCTTGAGATTGGGCACCCTATGCCTTGAAACCAATTACTAGATGGCTTAAGATAAGAAGCACTAGCTAATGAATAAGAATTAGAACTCCCCTAATTTCTTTTCTTGGACCACTTTGTACCATCTCTCCCACTAGCTTGCTGACCTTTACCCTACTCTTAATATCTGAACTTCTTATTCTGTCTCTCTCATATGCCTACCTTTTTCTTCTTTTCCTCCTTTGCCTACTGGATATAAACCATAAGTTAAGAGATATCCATATCATTATTGAATATAGCGACCTTACAATCCAAAACCAACTCCCGCGATAGGACCAAAGCAAAATTCCTCATCCCATCCCTCAAGCTAGATACCAACTCCTAAGCATAGTGAGATAGCTAATTAAATTTCAAAGCATACTCCTTTATCTCATCCTCTTCTGCTTCAGGTTCATAAACTCCTCTACCTTAGGTTCTCTCCACTTTTGAGGATGGAAGAGATTATGAAAGGCACCATAAAACTCCTCCCGTATAGCTTGTTCTGCATCATCACCCCTCTACTACTCCTACTCCTCAAACTACTGATATGCCACATCCTTGAACTGATATGTGGTAAACACCACACCCTCAAAATTAGAAGCATGTATCACCCTAATGATTTTCTCTATCTCATTAATAAATCCTTAAGGATCCTCCTCAACCTTAGATCCAGTAAAGGTTGGGAAAATTCAACCTTATGAACTGACCAACTCGAGTAACCTTCGATAAAGGAGCAACAAAACCACCCTTGACTGACTGGCGAGACTTAGAAGTTACTGAATGGGTTAACAAATTAATTGAATAAAAGAACTCCATGTTAGAGATATCTCCATGTGGTAGCTAAGAATGAGCATCACCAATCGGAGAAAAGCTAATGGGGCCTGGTGGAATTCCACATGGGGAAGTGCAATCAGGAGTAGGGACCCTAGACCGGGTTTGCACCCCATAAATAGGTAGAGTTCTATCCATATTATCCTTAGTAGGATAAATGTTCTGGCAGAGTTTCTACAAGCGTCAAATCTTTGGGGAGGCATGATTTGAAATACGAGTAAGGAAGAGATTAGAGGAACTTCATTACAGTAGACTCTATATCCCAAAAGAGAACACAAGAAAGGGAGACATTCCTAAATGCCTCTTAGCTTCTATTTTATAAGTGTTGAGCACTACACACTAATAAAAGAGACTATCTGACACGATAGGCTGGAGAGCACCCCCGTAGTCTGTCCAATACAAACATTATATAGTATAATAGTTGAAGCAATTCAAGTAAACATATGGAAAATAAATAATCAAGGCGGAGGTCTTAAGGTCTCAAGAAAATATCCTAATCCATACTTGTCCATAAAAGCCTCTAAGAGGATTCAAATATCAACTAGGTCAGGACATGTCCTCAGCCATGATAGTGACAATGACAATGATAATGTTAATGTGAACTCTTAATTCTAAAATATGGAAAGAAATCAATGGAATGACTAAGCTTTTCAAAGGATGGAAGCTACCACTTCACCACGAACTTACCAAAAAACTAGATCATCTAATGCTGCATAGGGGTTAAAGAGGTTTCTTTGGACCCTACATTATGAAACAATGTGGCATACAAGGACGGTTAGTGGGTTGAGAACTAGCATGTATCTTAGGATAGGGTTAAGATAATGCCATTTTGAAATCAAATCTAAACTCAATGTATATTTTTACATACATGCATGCATACATATATATAGGATGTTGGGGTAGGGAATAAGGCTTAGCATGAGATTTAAACCATTACCCATGACTGTGCAGCTCATATCATCCTAAAAACACCTATGGGTTATATGGATCCATCTCCCCCAACCGGATGGGCCCTCGGGCTTGATAGCTGCATGAACTAGAGGTATCAAGGAAGGCCGGGGAATCCACAACCCGACGTCATTCCTTGGTACAAAAATATAAAAAAAGTGTGACACAAGAACAAGGTCATTAAGACCACTCTACGCCAACAAACGTGGATTTCAGTATTGGTCCCCTAGGGACCTCCACCCTCACGAGAAGCTACACAACCCCTTTTAAGCCTAATTAGAACCTTTGCACACAAAACCATCCACTTAACCAAGGAATCATCCATTAGAGTATTATCAATGGTATCATTATTCAAAGTAAAAGCTTGCAAGCCTAATTCAGTATGCTATTCAAATTATCCATCAAGTTGGGGTAATCCATGACCCCCAAAGTCGAATTAAAAATCAAAACACATTTTATTAATCTTTCATGCAATGTAAGGTTTCAAAAATTAGTTTCAATATACATATATCAATGTTTCAAAGACAATTTCATAAGGTGGGTTGAGGTTATTACAAATTCCTATACCAAAATCCATTTATTTGGAGGATTTAACAACCTCCATAATTTATCAAGTCAATTTAGTGAAATCCACAACCCCATCCCAATTTTCATGCTGATGACTAATTCAGTTCAGGAACCATGAGATAAAGCATAAATAACAAATTCCAAAACCATGGGAAAACCAAGTAGTGGTAATTCAAAACCCCCAACTCATCATTAAAAACCTAATAAGTAAATCCATATTAACCATAATTAAACACATGTTTTTTTGTAAGATAAGTTTTAGGGAAGAGATAAATGCCAAAAACTAGTGAGAATTGGAGAGAAATCACAAATTTTGAGCTCTAGATGACTAATCCCTAGAAACCCCAGCGTTGTTTTTAATTGGGGAATTTGAGAGAAGAAAGAAGTGCTTATGCTAGCGAAATAATTAAAATAGGGACCCTTAGTTCTTTTATAGTTGTGGGTCATATTAAGAGAATGAGGAAACTGTCCAAAGTTCCCCCAATTAAAATGCAGGAGAACTATCACCAGTGGCTATGAGTCACCTCATAACTCATGTGGACTGGTTATGAGTCATCACCACGACTCGTGGTCTAGGAAAAAGGTTTGGTCCATTATATTAGTTTGTTCACGAGTCCTTCATCATGACTCATGATCTTACCATGTGACTCATGAGGTCCAAATCATGACCTCAACAGAAACTATGGAAAAGAATTACTATTCAAGCTACGATTAGCACCTTACGACTTATGAGGATTCTTCACGAATCATCATTTAGGTCATATCAAAAGCAGTGAGCACTAAACCATGATAATTTTTAGAGTTTAGAACATGGGGTGTTACAAGCCCATAGTCTGTGATTAATAGATCAAAACATGATAATAATGCGTATTAGCTTTAAGAACAAATATTTTCATATATCCCTTAATGGCAATATTTGAAATACTTGAGTAAAACCATTGAAATCATGCATGAAGTAGGGGATCACTTGAAATACTTTAACATGGCCATAAAAGTTCATAAATAAGCAATAAAACATGTTCATACATGTAAGTATGTCATGAAGACCTATATTTAAATTACAAATTACAATTGGGTAAAAACACTAGTTCATGGAAATTCACGGAACTATGTATTGAAAACTATAATTTGGGCATACCGATGAAAAAAGATCCTCATTAAATATCCATATATTTGAACTTATCAATTTCTTTGTGGAACGTTTGAGTTGGGAGCCCTTGAGGTTGAACTTTCTAGAGAAATCCATGTTTTTGTGCTATTAAAATGTTGGGAGAAGAATGAATGATGAATTCTCTTAAAGAGTAAGGGAAAACATATTTCTGTAAGTTATAAGGTCATTTAGGACCAAAAGGACCAATTTATCCTAAAAAAGCTAAATGAAAAATAGAATTTCATGTTGTTGTCAGCACTAGCATGGAACGTCCTTAATAGAGTGCACAACTAGCATGTCAGTGATGGAGCATAACTTTCATGTTACGCCATATCACAAACCCTTCTTGTTCACACACAAAAATGCACACAAATTTTTACTCTGGTATCAGATTAAGGTGAAATTGGATGCTTTGGAAAGAGGACTCAAATAAATTTCATTTGGTGGATATTGAGCTCCAAAACTCTTTATATTATAGAAGTTATACTCGTGTAAATTTGACCTTTGTAGGATTGAATACTAAAACTCAATCGATAAAAGTGTTATCAACTCAAATTTGCTCTGAATGTTTACTATGAATTTGATTTTCTATAGAAGCACTTTACACACTAGGTAAATAATTATGACACTTACATATGGTTAAACTAATTATTTTTGGGCCTATAAGCATATGGTGAATGGATAGAAGCTTAGCTGTGAGTTTGTAGGGTGATACATTAATTCACCATAATCAGTTCTTAAGAAGCTTCCCCTGATCAATGCCCAAACTACACTTCCAATAGATGATAAAATGATCTTTTTCAAGTAAAGTAACCTAATTTAAGTTGGGTTCGAACCCACATGGAATACATTGATTTGTTTCTATCATTTGCTAGAATCAATGGGCAGTACTGGAAAGTGAGTAAGGGGTATTTTGTTGTAATCTCAAACAAGTAAAAAAACTAAACTTTGGTTGTAATCAGTTTGAAACAAACACTACAACTCTGTTCCCTATGACTTCTCAACTCAACAGGTTTATCGTGTTTTGTTGAACCAACCCGATATCTTACATGTAGAATCTGTTAAGTTATGTACTATCAACTATCTTGTGGAATCTTTGAAAGATTTCACCCTTTAACTTTTGAGTCTCAAGATGTTGCATAACTAACCCTTATCCTAGATCCCAGTTAATTATTACCTTTTAAGTCTCTAGTTATTAGATGATAGATAACCATCTTACATAGATAATACTAATTAGCCTAGATTGACAACTAATCTTCAAATTACTATTGTGATTATCTTTTCCTAATCCCTAACCCTCTTATGAAGTAAGTAGTGATATACTAGGTAGGATCTTAATGTTTGCAACTACTAAGAAATCTACCAAACTAAAGATTACAATAATATATGCAAAGATATCGATTAAGAACAACTTACCACTTCCCCTACTTCATCAATTTACTAGGGGTACCATAACCCTAGATAAGGCATTTAGTCATTCATTATTGTGAAATGAACAAAGAAATTCATAATTGAAGACATTCAAAGAATAACACAATCATCAATGAAAAAACACAAAGTCTATGCAAAAGGTATCAGCCAAAATCTAGAATAAAGTAATCCCAAGATCAAAATTCAAATCTTGGAAAAAAATATATGTTTGTAAGTGTTAAGAGCGCATAAACTAACTACAAAACATCAAAAGGGTATTTATAGAATACATGGAAACCCTAAAAATCAAATCCCAAATGAAAAAGGAAAATTTAGGTCGATGGCCACCTACTAAGACACCTATGGGCTAGTCCACATAGGTGAACCCCCTCTTTTCCAACAACTTTTGAACTCTCTGGACTTTTCCTGTCTTCAACATACTCTGTCACTTAAAAATTGTAGGAGGCACCTATAGATGTAGGTGCCCCTCCATAAGTGACAGTCTTTTTCCGGTACTTCTAAGCCTCTGGACTTTTAGTTTTTGACACCTTCTCTGGCACCTACGAACGTAGGTAGAACATACTGGTTGTAGGTGCCCACTTTTATGGGTAAAACCTTCAATTTTCATCTTTTTCTTTAGTTTGGCATCCAAAACCTAATTTCCTACAAAACACAAAAAAAAACACATCGTATCTCATAAAATAACCTAAGAAACTTGCATATTTTCATCATTTTTAGCTTCAAAAGTTCTATAAATCCATAACACATCAACACCCTCACTTCGAACATTTCTATGTCCTCAGGGAACACTACACACCAAAATAAAACAACAATGCTTAACTATTTCAACAATTCAAAACCAACTATCTATGTACTTTAAACGTAATAATGTGACAGAAGGGAATCAAGGTATGGCATTACGTTAGCAACATAAAACCATGATTATATACAAGTTACACTACCCAAACAAGTAAGCAACTATAAATACAACCAATGAGACCTCTTACCAAAGGAAGTCCAACTTACTCATATAGGAATAATGCATGTCAATGTAGGAACAGTCAGCAGACACTCACACTCAAAAGAGAAGTTCCAATAATGTGCACCAAATACGAAAGGATTGCCCTTATTTTATTTACCATAATTTTTAGCTAGTCAAGTTAGGATCACTATATGACTTTATTCGGCTTGTAATGTAGGCTTAGGGGGCGGTTATGGTATATATCGATATATCTAGTGACTCAGCCACCTTGTAAATATACTAACTTTGGGTTCCACTTATTAACCAATTTTTTTATCCCACTCTTGTTCCTTTCTTTTTATTGTTTTATTGCATATTCAGCTTGGGTATGGTTTATTTCACTTATTTTTTTCTTTTTTTTTTTCACCATACCCAGACCTACTAATTCTTTTCTCTTATTTTGTCCTTCTTCATACCCACTTTTCATTACGCACCCCTATGATAGCCACCTTCAACTTAGGCAATTTTCATGAGTTAAGGTATATAATGTCCAAGTAGGACCAGGGCCAAAAATAGGTTCATTGTAACACAAATGGGAAGGTAAAAGGTGTAACAAGAAAAATAGGCCACAATTGTAAAAAATTAGGATCAAGGAATAATTATTCACACATGGAAGGTCATTTAGGCTTGTAGTGGACTACAATAAAAAAATAATCTATGAGTCTTTCCTAACCGACTATCCTACAACCTAGGTAAGACTAATCGGGCATGTTTTGGATTCGACATACAAATGGAACTAAGTAGCATCTCACACACTCATGGCATAGAGTAACATTACAGGCTACTACCTATCCAGTTCGTGCAATTGTAAACAATAATTATTATATCCCTAATCCTAATGCCATAACAAGATCCATAATGGTCACACATATATACATTCACATAGTTTTAAAAATAAATTTATGAGGGGTATCATTTTTTCTCAAAAATCAACAAAAACATGTTAACTACCCGAGGTACTCAAGAATATCCTAATTATATAAAAATACAACACAATACAAAACGAAAACACTATCCGACATAAAATTAACATAGACATGCTGGTTCAACAACAATACCATGACTAACAAAAAAGAAGAACAATAATAAAAACTTGCGGTGGATATGGTATACCCCACCCTCAACTAAAAGACTGGGAATTATCGCCAATGCATGTAAATAATGTAAAGCAATGGAATGTGGACATACTTGGATGCACAAGGCATCTATGTCTGGATCATCTCTATATAGGGGTATCTCAATTGGTGGAGGCAGTGGTAGAAGTGCACTACTGGGGGATGCACCCGTAGCTAACTTGGTATACCTCTTCCTATTACCAAAGACAATCTCCCTTGAATCATATCTAGCCCATTTTATGGCCTGGTTAAATAGAATATTTGATCCTAAAACTCTACCTATCTACCTCTCTTTTTCCCAACTATAGGGACCGTATCCTCACCCTCCATAAATAAATTAGAACATCTAGGACCACACAGAGGTGTTGACTAAGAAACTAAAGGCTTAACTGGAGGAATGGTAAGAATGGTACTTTTGATGAGAGAACATATCTCTGCCCGTAGTATGGCTGCCTCTTCTCTAATATCACCTAGGTCGGATACCTCAATGTCACTAAATTAGGATGGCACTCTGCCCTTAAAAGCATCTATAAGGGCATGCACCATAGCTCAAAACTTTGATATCTCATCCTTGTGTACAGCCTAGAATGTTATCCTACCGCCCCAAGTAATGTCTTGACCTAAGGTGTGATTTTCCCATACAATGATGCCACCTTAGTCTTTGAATTCTTTAGCTTAGTGGTGGTAAATCTCTGACTATCTACTAAGCTCTGCAAGAACTCACAAATACAAAAACCATACCTTATGTAGTATCATAGTAGAGGCATGAAGGGACAATATAGATGTCCCATATGGATTTGAAGAGGAAGCAAAAACTTAAGTGGATGTGGATGGGGTCCGCTCTACCTATGTACTCGTCTTTGGTGCCTCTCTCTACTCCCCATCTCAAAATCCATTATAATAGCCGCATCAACTCCCTCTATAGTAGCAAGGTTCGATAGGCCTTTAGTCTAGGCCAAAATCACTATCGTCGGCATATAGGATCTCTGTAAAAGAATTAGATTAGTTGGATCCTTGATCATACTAGTCCAAGCCAAGAATAACTATCATAGGTATATAGGATCTTCATGAAAAGATTGGGTAAGCCATATCATAGATCATACTAGTCCAGGCCAAGCCCATCGCCTTTACTCATATGTTAACACCTAAAATATTTTTCACACCATCCTTATCACATAGCAACTATTCCAAACAAGGAAATGGCAGTGTGATAGTCTCCCCAAATGCCCTCTCATGCATCTTATATATAATGAAGGTTGACAAAAATCAATATCATAACCAAAAACCATACTCACATTTAGTGGTGTGCCATCCCAAGCAAGAAAGTTTTCCTCTTGCAGTTGGACACAAATGATAATGCACCAAAACCCACTAGAACTTTGTGGCAAAATTCAACACCGCCTTGTTAATCACACCTCTCCTCGACCAAATAAAATGACAATGAGAGGTAAATTGTAACTGATGATCCATCTAGCAAAATTCCCACTCTTGATCTCAGCCTCTCTCATAGGATAATCCATTACATATTAATCTTAAATTATGATCACACTCAACTGTAGATATAGAAGCTACATAATTTGGGCTAAAAAGAACTCAGTAGATAGCCACTACTAAAATATCAACCTTGACACCTCTAATAAGCACCTACTCCAACTAAGGCTGCTCTACATACGTATCACCTCTAGGTATAGTCGAAGATACGGTGGCATGGTAGGAGGAATAGAACTCCCACACCAACATTGGGTTGTATAAACCTAGAGGTCTAGTCATACACCCTAACTGATACCTATTAAATATTATCTGCAATAATGGTATTCCATCTAACCCAGACAAGTCTATTTGTCTCTTCTCAGAAATGGCCATCTTAGGTCACCCTGTATTAGTCAAAAAACTACCTCTCTCATACAACAACTGAAGTACCTCTATGCATTATCTCAGGTTCACCTCTTCAATAAGCTCGACCGTAATGTGCATAGAGTCTAAGACCTGATCTTTCAGAGCTGGTTTCTCTGTAGTTGGTGGCGGTACCTAATATATTGCTTAGTTTGTACCCTCTTTAGAGTGGGGTACAACTAATGACTTTTCCTGAACTGTTGTACCCTCCTTGGACTGGGGAACTGCTGATGACTGCTCTGGATCTGCTACCTCAGACTCATCTTAGGACCCCTCCATAGAATGGGAGTCCTCTGTAATTACTGTAGGAGGTCTATCAGACTCTATATCCTCCTTCTAATCATCCTCATCACCACCCTCATCCTCATTATCTCCTTTCTCAGACTAGGGAGAATGTGGCGATGATATCCTAGCCTTCTCAGACTATGTATTAGGATACCAAGCTGTGGCTGAGATCCAAGCCAAGTAGAAGTAGGTTATCTACTACATTGTGTAAGGGAATCAAGTGGCACACCTAATTTTACCATAATAAAATCCTCAACTGCAGCATGCTTTTTGGCTCTAGCCATTAGCTGTGTCATTCTGATTGGGGTTGCTCTGGTGTAGTCTATCAGGTACTCCTCCTCTATGCTACTGATCTCGCAAGAGTCATCCCATTATCTAAAAAGTCCAACTTTCTTCTTTGGTGCCATGTGTAACTGAAAAACCAAGTGTTAGTATCTGAAAGAATGTAAGCGCTCCAAAAAGTGAAGAAAAACTCAAAATTCAAAAACTTTGAATTTTCCCTTAATTTTACATCCCTACAACTTATACTCAATCCCAAAAATTGCAATATGCACACATACTACTAGAATCAACTTTTTCAATATAAACTAGCATGCAAAATTTTGGGATTCCTCCGCCTTTTCAATTTTCAACTTCCGTTTAGGTTATGATCTTATGGTTTAATTTGAGAACAATGGCCCACATTAGTATTTTAAGCCAATTCAAGGCTCCTATATACAAGTTCATTTATTTCAACATATTTTTCATGAAAATAAACATACCAATTTACTTATTTCAAGTTTAGCATAGGGTAATACTATTAGGAGTCGAGAAAGTTGTCTTTTATTGGAAGAACCGATAGTAAAATATGAGAAGTGAAGAAAAACCCATTCTTGAAGGCATATTTAGTGCCTTTGGACATGTTAGTGATAATTACAAGTAACATATTAGCCTTTACTCAAGTGTAGGGAAATGGGGTATTTTTTTTTAAGAGTGAAGAAGGAATTTTGAGGTTTTAAGTGGTAAAAATGGATTAAGTGGTCTTAAATAGGCATGGGGGAAGGATCTGATTTAGGGTTATTTTAAGGCATCGTGGGCCAAAATTTTAAACAAAAAATGGGCCCAAAATTAGTCCACTTATGGCAGCAACCTATGGGCCGTAGGTGGTACCTACGGTCTGTAGGTGTCCATCGTAGGCGGGCCCAAATTTTTTCCTTTGTTACCTACTCTCTAGACTTTGTATTTTGACACTTATTTTGCTTCTTACTAGATCATAAGATTATTTATGATTTCTGAGTAATATCGTATTTTAAAGTCTAGAAATTTCCTAAAAGATCCTCAAAATTCCATCTGTATATTTAATGCCCAACTTACCTAGACCATGTAGGAATTATGACTTGCATGAGTTGGTCACAATGTCCCTTTACCTAGAATATTTTGAATTAAGAAATTTGACCACATTCCAGGTCATTCCTTATTCTTTTTTACCTACAAAAACGAAAAACAAACGTGAACACTAAGGAGTGGGTTTCCTCCCTCCCAATGCTTGATTTAACATTGCGATACGATATGGTTATGTTGGTTACTCAGACTTCACCAATAATCCATGGGTTTTCTCTCATGACGCACTTGATTTAACATTGTAACATGACGTGGGTACCTTGATTACTCATATTTCATCAAGGTACCCAAAGGAATAACCTCTAGGATTATCAACACAATGAATAAGTGACACCACCCTCATATTAGTTGACTGCTTCACAGTGTGTCAGACATTGAATGTAAGCTCCTTATTATGGACTCGAAACTTGAGCTCCCTCTTATCTATATCAACAATCGCTCTACCCGTGGCCATAAATGGTCTTCCGAATATGATGTGCCTCTTCAAGTCAACCTCACAATCAAAAATGAAAAAGTTAACTAGAAAAATAAAGTTATCAATTTTCAGCAACACATCAAAAGATATGCCTTCAGGATTTTTTACTGTGCAGTCTGCCACCAACAACTGCATAGTAGTTGGCTCTGGAGGGCTCAAGCCCAATTGATTGAATACAACCAACAACTTTAAATTTATGTTGGCTTCTAAAGTACATAACGCTCTGGCGAATCTGGATGTCCCTATAGAACATGAGATCAAAAATGCTCTCGGATCACCCTTTTTATAGACATACACTTAGTAGTGATTTCACCACAATAGTACAATCTACCAATGTGCTCAAAACTAGCTAATCTCTTCTTCATCAGTAATATTTTCATAAACCTGGCATACTAGGTATCTGCTCTAAAGCCTCAAGAATAGGGATGTTCAAGCTTAGGTTTTTCAGTGTCTCAATAAATCTCTTGAACTTCCCTTCGTCTTTTTTCTATTTGAATAAAAGTTGGAGGAGGTGGTGAAATTTGTTTCACTATGGGATCATCGACCTTGCCCTTACCTTTATCCTTACCAACACTAACGTCAATACCTATTGCCTTGTCTAACTGTACAATAGGTGTCTCAATAACCATAGTACTATTATTCTTTGACACATCCATAGTATGCAACAGGATATCAATAGTAGACTTACTAATCCTATTGGTAACAATGAGACAGTGACCATCATTCTATGGATTCTAATTCGTGTTGCTCAAAATGATATCTGGTTACCTCTTATTTATAGTAGCAGATATTTTCCCCAACTGCATCTCCAACTACTTGACTACAGTCGCATGAGATTCAAACTTTTGGGTTAGACCTGAGATATTAGCCTTAATCTCATTAAGCCATGTTTCCTAATTTTGTTGACCCTTCACCAGTTTGGGAAATAATTTCTCCATTCTCAATTCAGTATCACGACTGCACGATCAAACATACCTCTCTCCCTTGTCCTTTTACTCATTTTTCTATCTCTAATCACCATCACGATCCCTACTGCGATCTCTGTATCTATCTCCATAATAGTTTGACCTTTGTTTCCTTGCCCTTTGGATAAAAAACCCACCAATTCATAATCAAGCAACTTAGCCTTCTTTTCTAAGTCAGATTCATATGTATTATAGGTTGCACCCTATAAACATACTGCTTTCACCTTCTCAGAATTCACTACTCTAAACTACTTAGTCAGCAACCCAATATCAGTCCTCAACTGAGCAATATCTTGCAATATAGAGTGATCACCTAATCTATGGTTATCGAAAGCTCCAATGGAATAAGTGATCACACCTCATTTAGCCTCCCGAGTATGCCACCCTTGATTGGTGAGAGAGATCTTATGTAGAACCTCAAATTCCAATTCCTAGTGTAATTAATTAAAAGCTTTTCTAGTGATTGTACTTTCCATGGCTCTTGAATTGATATTCAAGGCTTTATAAAATGTCTCCAGCAAGATCATACCTGAAATATAATGATTGGGTACCATTCTCAACTTCTTCTTAAACCTGAACCAAGGGTCGTTCATAGACTCAGAATGTACCTACCTAAAGTTATGTATCTCATATTTTAATCGCAATATTTGGGAATGGAGTAAAGAAATAGTGTAATAATTGCCTACAAAACTCATTTCCAGTGGTAATAGATCCTCTAGGCAGTTCCTCAACCACAAAGAAGTTTCTCCAGTAAACAAAAACGTGAACAACCTTAATCTGACTGCCTCCTGGTCTACCCTTGTAATAGTATAAGAATTGCAGATCTTCAAAAATTATCAAGATTCATATTTGTGTCATCTATATCTAAGCTTGAAAACACACCTTTTAAGTTCAAAAGTTTGATCATGTCACTAGTTGTGTCAAATTTTACATTAGAGGGAAGTGCATGAGGAATGATTGCTCCCATTTCTGCCTGCTCAACATATCCAATATCCTCTTCATCATCATATGGATAAAAGTTCTGGTATGCTGGGATTACTTGAGCTGGACCACCATGAGCTCTATCTTGATTACCGTCAAGTGTTGCTTGACAATTAACTGCCGGTCTGGGCCTGGCTAGCTCTGCTTGCTGAGCTAACCATTGAACTTCAACCTTCCTTCTATGGTTAGCTATATCTACTAACAACTGCTCTATTTGTATATCAACAATGTTCTATGGATAACTTAGAGCAGGGGAAGGTACCACATTAGGATCATCCCAAACCCCTTCAAGCTATCGATCACGTACATGTTAAGTCATCATATGATTTAGCTGTAAAATCCTCTTTCATTCAGATGTGGTAGGAGTAAAGGATTTCCTTAAATCCAGGTGTCAGTCATACACCGACGTAAACTCAACTAAAAGCATAAAATGAAAACCCAAAAACTCTAATAATATTCAATCAAGAACTTAGCACCTTATTTCCTAACAATGATGCCAAAATTTTGATCAAAGCCCAAACTACACTTCTGATAGAAAATAAAGAGGTCATTGTAAAGTAAAGTAACCTAACTCAAGTTGGGGTCGAACCCACTAGGAATACATTGATTTGTTTCTCTCATTTGTTGGAATCAACGAGCACTACTAAAAAGTAAATATAGGTTTGTTGTTGTAATCATGAACAAGTAATAAAACTCAACTTTGGTTGTAATTAGTCATAAATAAACACTAGGGTTGTGTTTCCCCTGACTTCACAACTCATTTGGTTTATCGTGCTTTTTTGAACCAAACCAATAACTTGCATGTAGAATCTTAGGATATCACCCTAACTGTCTTGTGGACTTATTAATAGATATCACCCTTTACCTTTTGAGTCTTAAGATGTTGCATTTCCAACCCTCATCCTATCTCCCAGTTAACTATTACCTTTTGTGTCTCAATTTATTAGATGATAAATAACCGTGTTACATAAATAATATTGATTAACATAGATCAACAATTAATATTTAAATTACTATTTTTATTATCTTTTCCTAATCCCTACTCCTCTTACGAAGTAAGTAGTGATATAATAGGTGAGATCTTAACATTTTCAACCGCTAATAAATATATTAAACTAAAAATAACCATAATATATGCAAAGATATCAGTTTAGAATAACTCTCCACTTGACTTTGTCAATCTGCCAGGGTTCCTACAACACTAGATAAGGAATTTAGCCACTCATTATTGTTAAATGAACAAATAAATTCATGATTAAAGTCATTCAAATAATATCACAATAATCAATGAATAAAACCCAATGTCTATACTAAATTATCAACTAAAATAAAGAATAAAGTAATCCCAAGATCAAAATTTGAATCATGGAATCAAACATATGTTTTTAAGTGTTAAGAGTGCATAAACTAACTATAAAATATCAAAAGGGTATTTATAGAATACATTAAAACCTTAAAAATCAAATACTGAACAAAAAATAAAAATTTAGGTTGGTGGCCACCTAATGCCGTAGGTGGTCCACGTAGGGTCCACGTAGGGTACCCCTCTATCTTCTAGCAATTTTTGAACTCTCTGGGCTTTGCCTGTTTGCAGCCTACTCTTTTACCTACAGATCATAGATGGAACCTACAGACAAAGTCTTTTTTCTACACTTCTGAGCCTTTATACTTTCAGATTCTGATACCTACTCTTGCACCTATGGACCGTAGGTAGCACATATGGGTCGTAGGTGCCTAATTATGTCACCAAAAGTTTCAATTTTCATTCCTTTCTTCAGTTCAACATCTAAAACCTAGTTTTCTGTAAAAGAAAACATAAAACACATCATACCACACAAAATAACTGACAATGCCCAAGCACACACATATGTGTATGTGGTCTTATCAAGTACTAATGTGGATTCAAGGAAGCCCAAGTATTGATCTCTTAGGGATTTGCGTTCGGAGACTATTTAATTCTAGTTTAACAAATTGGGAAGAGTAAAAAATTGAGTTTTAGAATTACAACAACAACAACAAGAATTGACCTAGTATATTCCCACAAAGTGAGGTCTGGGGAGGGTAAAATGTACGCAGTCCATACCACTACCTCCGAGGAAGTAGAGATGCTATTTTCAATAGAACCTCAGCTCACGATAGATAATAGTGTACCAAGGTCATAATGAGATATGAAACAGGATGTATAGCATAACAGAAAGAAGAGATAAAAAATAAGAACACTAAGTGTCAAAGAAATGGGAAATAAGAGAAATACGAATAATACGAAATATAAAATAATAACATAGATACCCATATGGTAGTAACATGCCCTCACAGGCCTAAAACAATGACCAAACCCAAAATCCTCTATCACCTAGCGATTACCTACACACTCACCCTAGTTATCTATCCTAATCTGCGACCTCCACTCCTTCCTGTCTAGGGTCATGTCCTCAGTAATCTAATGCAGTTCCATGTCATGCCTAATCACCTCTCTTCAGTATTTCTTAGGCCTACCTTTACTCCTCTTGAAGCCATCCAGATCTACCCTCTCATACCTCCGAACAGGGGTATCCATGCCCCTTCTCATCACATACCCAAACCATCTAAACCTTTCTTCTCATATCTTGTCCTCTACCGAAGCCACTCCCACCTTCTCCCATATAATCTCATTCTTAAATTTATCCTCTCTAGTTATTCCACACATCCAACACAACATTCTTATTTCTTCCACCTTTAATCTTTAAATATGGGAGTTCTTGACTGGCCGACACTCTGCTCCATACAACATGGCCGAACGAATTGCCACTCTGTAGAATTTGCCTTTAAGCTTAAGTGGTACCTTCTTATCACACAACACTCCTGAGGCAAGCCTCTACTTAATCCAACCTGTGCCAATACATTTAGTGACATCCTCTTCAATCTCACCATTCCCCTGAATCACAGACCCCAGATACTTAAAACTATCCTTCTTACAAATATCCTGAGAATCCAACAACACCACCAAACCATCCTTCTAACTCGAGTCACTAGTTTTGTATTCCAAATACTCTGTCTTGGACCTACTCAGCCTAAACCCCTTAGATTCAAGAGTTTGCCTCCCCCCGTGTCTCATAAATCAGCACTACATTATCTTAAAATAACATACACCATGGTAAATCAATCATACTATATTATTGAACTACATTTGTTAATATGCTTATCTTGGTTGTTGATTCGTAGGGTTAATTGCGCGATTATGGTTTCCCATCCTCTAATCTTTTACCTAAGTTGAACCTTACCACTACACCATTGATCAGGGATGTAATAATCTAATTAGATTATTTAAGATATCTTCCTATGTGTTAATCTAGTAAGGAATCTAAGTACATATAATACCCGTGCTTTTTCTTAGCTTGAAAATCATCTTAAGTATGTTAGAACTAGTTTTGAAATAAGAATTAATTATAATACATGTGGTATTTCTAAAATTTTCACTTCCTATCATGTGGGAAACCAAATAAACTTTCGATTGATATATAATTTGCCCAAATCCGACACCCGGGCAAAGAGTTAGAGCCTTTTTAGTGAGACAGTGTTTGACCTGAGCCTTCAACGCATCGCGGAGATAGCTTAAATTGAAATTGTCAAATTCCAGTGTTTCCTCATGATACTAGTGTGTCGTACAAAAATTCTAAGTCGTAGACAAGGTGGCAAGGCGATAGCTCTGCGTCGCACCAATATTCAATCACCCAATTGTCAATATCCAGTGGCACGACGCAATAACACCGCGTCACACCAAGGGACAAACTTAGGAAATTTTACTGAAAATTTAATAAGGTGTCTAGGGTTAAAAGGTTCAACTTCCTACCCTTATATAATCCCTTTAACACGTGATTCAACCACTTTTCACCCCAAATATATTATTGTCTCTCAAGTTTATCTCAAGAACAAACTAGGGTTTCTATTGGGGATTCAAATTCAGGAAGGTTTCACTACCAATCTTCACAAAATCACAATCTAAGGTAAGCATAGTATTCATTCATGGACTCCTTTCATCCATGAAGTCCAAGAATCCTTTTTAACTACAAGTTACGGATTTTCTTTATGTTTTCATGCTTTATATGTTCTCTTTCATGTTGATAAATGAGGAATTGATTTCTATTCCATGATTTGATGATAAATTCCACGTGGGTTGATTAGTATAGATAAAGATTTACGAAATCTCATGACTAAAACCTTGTATGATGAAATTGGAATTGAAGCATGATATTTAATTGTTGTATGATGTGCTTTACATGTACTATTCCTAGAATATGTTTAATTAAATGCCTAATAAAGAAAAATTGTCTAACTAGCATGATATCATGAAATCCCCATGTATGTACAAGATCATGCCTATTACATATTTGATGAAATGCTCCTATGAAGGTAGTATGTATTATGATGATAGTTAAGCCTTCGAGTATATTATACTATGTTAGTTTACTTCTATCGAGTCCTAGGGGTATTTGTACCTGAAATATTAGCTGTGTGCCTAGATCCATGTCATGTTTTCACGATACACTCAGTCATGCTATGCATTCTTAGACTTCAGATAGTCTTATGACTTAGGAAAAATCTCCATGATCTCATGACTCAGTTAGTTGTCAGATATCAATAGTATTCCATTAGCCATGAAAATTCAATAACTCAGTTCAGTAAATCATGTTCAGTGTCTATTCATAAGGGAGTAGGAATTAGCACCGAGTGAACCCAAGGATAGGAACTTACCTGTTATATGAGGGCGTGATTCCTAGAAGCAATCCTTGTATTCCAAAACTATGTAGCCAGCATAGGTTGAGACATCGTTGCCTGCTATATGAGGGTAGATGACGTGGATTAACCTATTATGTGAGGGTTCCCACCATTCTAGCTAGAGTTACCTGTTATATAAGTGTTACACACATGTTGTCCTTACCAGTGACGTGGTATTGACAACCTTCCAATCAGGGCATAGATTGGACCCCAACTCTGCTAATATAGCACATTTGGGGCGTGTCGGTTAGATACTACTTCCCTCAGATTCATGTTACAGAATCAGGACTGTTAGATACAGTCAATTAGTATCAGTAATAGAACTCAAATAGTTCTTTAGATTTTAGGACTGTTAGATAAAGTCAACTAGGTTATAGTACAAAACTCAGATATTTCCCTCAGATTCAAGACTATCAGTTATAGTCACCCACGTTATCAGTTATACTCAGATACAGTCACCATGTTATCAGTTATATTCAAATACAGTCATGCATGTTATCAGTTATGTCATATTATCAGTATCCAGACTCAGTATTCATGCTACCACAATATTAGTATTATGTTATCGTATTGTCAGTTACAGTTGTATATTTATGTATGCATTCTCACGTTCATGTTAGAAAGTTAGTTAATATTGATCTTACATACAAACCATTGTATATAGACTACCTTACAGGTATACTCAGTACATATGTACAGACGTATTCATGCTATGGTGCTTTCTTATTATGTTACACCATAGGTTCAGAGACACGAGATTCAAATCAGCAGTAGATTCCAGATTCAGCAGTCAGAGTAGAAGCGAGTCCTCATCCTTTGAGGACATAATGATTTTCTAGTATCTCATTGATTAGCTTATTAGTTGGACTTAGTTGGGGACGTGTCATTAGTTGGACTTAGTTGGGGACGTGTCCCATTAACTCCTTATTCAGATTCTTTAGACGATAGAGGCTTTCAGACTAGATATAGACTAGATACAGACTATTATGTTCAGATTAGATGCAGATTACATACAGACTATCATGTTCAGACTAGATGTAGATTAGATACAGACTATCATATTTTAGACTTCAATTTTATTTTGGGTATTCTATTACCCCACATAGATCATACACTATTTAGTTATGCTCATGATCAAATCTTATGGCCTTTCAGTGCATGCATCCATATTATTATGTTATCTTATGTAGTGTACAGGTGAAAATATTAGTCATGGGTTAGGTTGTCGTCCATCAGGGTCATAAGCATCGTGTAGCATTCGGTTTAGCAAATCGGTCGTTACAAACTTGATATTAGAGTCTAAGGTTCAATAGAGTCCAAGAAAGTCTGAAAGTCGCATCTAGTAGAGTCTTGTACATGGGTGTATTGCGCGCCATTTTATGCGCAAGAAGCTACAAGTTGTTTAAGAAAAAATTCCTTCTTTCACTATTCATGTTGTACCTGTGAGCATAATCACAAGTCAGTCTCTCAGTCTAATGCGCTTCTTATCTTTATTTCAGCACATGCCTCTTAAGAGAAGAAATCAATCAGCCCCTCAGCTCGAAGAACCTTTAGGCGGTCATGTTTCTCATGCGGAGTTTAGGACCGCATTTACTAATCTTGATCAATCATTCATTGCTCATAATGAACGACAAACAGTCATTCCGGCCAACCCAGTTTCTAACTCAGTCGCAACTAGAATTTGGGACTTCACCCAAATCAATTCTCCAACCTTCTCGGGTCTAAGGTAGATGAAGACCCTCAGGAATTCTTAGATTAAGTTCAGAAAGTGACAGACACCATGGTGATGGCTACTGTTGAGAGTGCTAAGCTAGCTTCATACCAGTTGCAGGATATGGCTCATGCTTGGTTCAAACAATAGAAGTATGAAAGATCAGATGACACAGGTCCTATAGAGTGGGAAGAGTTTGTCACTGCTTTCTTAGATAGATTCTTTCCCCAAGATCTTAGAGAAGCCAAGGTGCTAGAGTTCATCAACCTCGGTCAAGGAAATTTGACAATGAATGAGTATTCTTTTAAGTTTACTCAATTAGCCAGGTATGCCCCTCATATGGTTCCAGACAGTACATCTACGATGAGAAAGTTTGCTTTAGAGGTGAACGACAGCACGGTTAATGAGTGTAGATTAGCCATGCTGAACAGTGATATGACCTTAGCTAGACTTATGACCCATGCTCAGCAGATAGAACAGTAGAAAATTAAGTAGAGGGAAAAGCAAAATAAGAGAGCGAAGATCGGTAGTTTCAACATCGCTCAGCCTAAATCAGAAGGAGAAAACCATTCCAAATTTAGTCCTTTGTCATCAGTTCTAGTTCCTTCTATATCTAGTGCTCTAGTTCCTATGTTCAAAGAGGGTAACAAAGATAGAGCGCCAGGCTCTAAGACCCAGGGCAGTGTTAGCAGTGCTCGCATCTATCCTCTTTGCCAGACTTGCAGTAAGCACTATCAAGGTGTGTGTAGAGTAGGTAGTGGCATTTATTTTGGTTGTGGAAAGCCAGTCCATAGAGTTAGATACTGTCCTCATCCAGGTCCTCAGGGTTAACAAAATCGCTCCTTAGCTTAGTCCGATCGCCCAAATCAGTAGGGTGCCACTTCTAGTGCTACTAGCGGGCAACGCCCAAATCGTCTCTATGCTCTTCAAAGCCGACAGGATTAGGAAAGTTCTGCTGATGTAGTTACTGGTATGTTACAGATCTTTCATGTAAATGTTTTTGCTTTGCTAGATCTAGGAGCTTCCTTGTCTTTCATTACTCCTTATATAGCATTTGTCTTCGGAATCAGTCCCAAAATTCTAGCAGAGCCCTTTTCAGTCTCTACCGCAGTGGGTAAAACCATCATAGCTTGATGGGTATATAGGAACTACCCGATTATGATATTTTAGAAAGTCACTTTAGCAGGCTTAGTCGAATTAGAGATGACTGATTTTGATGTCATTCTCAATATGGATTGGTTTCATACCTGCTATGCCATAGTCGACTGTAGAAATAGAATAGTTCAGTTTCATTTCCCGAATGAACCCATCCTAAAGTTAAAGAATAGTGTATCCGCTTTCAGTGGTTAGTTTGTTTCCTACCTTCGGGCAAGGAAATTGATATCTAAGGGATGTGTTTATCATGTAGTTCATGTGAGAGATTTCAGTGTCGAGGCTTCCAATCTTGAATCAGTCCCAGTAGTGAATGAATATTCAGATGTCCTTCCCGAATATCTTACAAAAATTCCTCCCAAAAAGGAAATAGACTTTGGTATTGATCTTCTTTCAGACACTCAGCCTATCTCTATTCTACCATACAGAATGGCACCAGCAAAACTCAGAGAACTGAAAGAACAGTTGAAGGATCTCTTAGATAAGAGATTCATCAGACCTAGCATTTCCCCATGGAGCACACCAGTCTTATTCATGCGCAAGAAAGACGGTTCTCTCAGAATGTGTATAGATTACCGTCAACTCAATAAGGTTACGGTGAAGAAAAAGTATTCTCTATCTAGAATCGATGACTTGTTTGACCAACTTTAGGGTGCCAGTTATTTATCTAAGATAAACCTCAGATCCGGTTATCATCAGCTTAGAGTTAGAGAATGTGACATCCCAAAAATAGCTTTCCGTACTCGGTATAGTCACTTCAAATTTTTAGTTATTTCCTTTGGTCTTACCAATGCCCCAACAACTTTTATGGACTTGATGAACTATGTGTTCAAGCAGTACTTAGAAATGTGCATTATAGTCTTCATAGATGATATTCTGTACTATTTCTGTACTGAACGAGATCATGTAGACCATCTCAGAATAGTACTCCAAACTCTAAAAAATTATCAGTTATTTGCCAAATTCAGTAAGTGCAAATTTTGGCTAAGATCAGTAGCATTCCTTAGCCATATTATTTTTGGTGATGGCATTAGAGTAGATCCTCAAAAGACCAAAGTAGTAAGAAAATGGCCTTGTCTGGAGTTTCTTGGGTTTGGCTAGCTATTACAGATGGTTTGTTGAAGGATTTTCTTCTATTGCATGTCCTATGTCTAGATTAACTTAGAAGAAGATCAAGTTTCAGTGGTCAGATTAATGCGAGAAGAGTTTTCAAGAATTAAAGACTAGACTCACCTCAACTCCAGTTCTAGCATGACAGATAGTTCAAACGGTTTCATAGTTTATTGTGATACATCCAGAGTGGGTTAAGGTTGTGTCCTTATACAGCATAGTAAGGTCATAGCCTACGCATCTAGACAACTTAAACCCTATGAGAAGAATTATGCTACTCATGATCTTGAATTAGCAGCCGTAGTCTTTGCCTTAAAGATTTGGAGGCATTATCTCTATGGAGTTCATGTAGACGTCTTCACAGTTCATAAGAGCCTTCAGTATGTCTTTTCTAAAAAGGATCTCAATCTTCGTCAGAGAAGGTGGTTAGAGCTCTTAAAAGATTATGACATGAGTGTCTTCTATCATCTGAGCAAGGCCAACATAGTGGCCGACGCTCTCAGTATACTATCCATGGGTAGTATTTCTCATTTTGATGATAGTAAGAAGAAGTTAGCTCAAGAAGTACAACAGATTTCCAGACTAGGTGTTCGCTTAGTCGATTCTTCAGAGAGTGGTGTATATGTTCAGAGTAGTTCAGAATCATCTCTAGTTTTTGCAGTAAAAGAAAAGCAAGTTAAGGATCCTAGCCTTGTCAAGCTAAAAGAGTCAGCTCAGAATTAGAAAATTGAGGTTTTCTCCCAAGGGGGAGATGGCGCCTCCGTTGTCAGAGTCGTCTATCTATTCTAGGTGTAGATGACATAAGGTAGCAAATTCTTGTAGAAGTGCATGGTGCGTGCTACTCTATTCATTTAGAGGATACAAAGATGTACCGTGACTTGCAGGAAATCTATTGGTGGAGTGGGATAGAAAGAGATATTGTAAAGTTTATGGATAAGTGCTCTACATGTCAGCAAGTTAAGATAGAGCATCAGAAGCCTAGTGGTATGTAGGAGTTTAGTATTCCTACTTGGAAGTGGAAAGTTTTGAACATTGGCTTCGTGATAGGTTTGCCTCAAACTCATCGTCAGCATGATTCACTTTGGGTCATTATAGACAGAATGACCAAATCAGCTTTTTTCCTTTTATTTCATACTCTTATTCAACCCAGGATTATCCCAAGCTCTACATTAAGGAGCTGGTGATATTGCACGGTGTTCCATTGACTATTACCTCAAACAGAGGTACCCAGTTCACCTCTCATTTTTGAAAAGCATTCCAAAAGGGTCTTGGTACCCAAGTTTAACTCAGTACAACCTTTCATCCTCAGACAGATGGTCAAGCATAAAGGACCATTCAGATGTTAGAAGATATGCTAAGGGCGTGTGCAATTGATTTCAAGGGTAGTTGGGATGACTACTTGCCTTTGATTGAATTTGCATACAACAATAGCTATCATTCCAGTATTTAGATGGCTCTATTCAAAGATCTCTATGGTAGGAGATGCAGATATCCAATTGGTTGGTTCGAAGTTAGTAAGGCCTCAGTCATAGGTCCTGACTTAGTATTCGATGCCTTAGAGAAAGTTCAGTTAATTAGAGAAAGACTCTAGGCTGCTCAGAGCCAATAAAAGTCACATGCAGATGTTCGTAGAAAGGATCTCAAGTTTGAGATTGGTGATCATGTCTACCTCAAGATCTCTCCTATGAAGGGACTGAAGAGATTCGACAAGAAGGGAAAGCCCAGTCCCCAATATGTCAGTCCCTTCAAGATTCTCAGTCAATTCGGCAAGGTCGATTATGAGCTCGAATTGCCTTCAGATCTAGCCTCAGTTCATCTAGTCTTTCATGTCTCTTTGCTCAAGAAGTGTATAGGTGACCCATCATTCGTAGTCCCTATTCAGAGGATAGATGTTCAGAATGGCCTCTTTTATGAAGAGAATCAAGTTGAAATCCTAGACTATCATACTCGTAGATTGAGGAACAAAGAAGTCCCTCTAGTTAAAGTTCTTTGGCGAAATCAGTCCGTAGAGGGAGGTACTTAGGAAGCAGAAGCAGATATGCGTACCAAGTATCCTCACCTCTTTCTCGCCAACTCAGATTAATGTCTAGGTAATAGTTCTCCTTAAGCTTACTCAGTTTCATGATTAGTGTACATCACTAACTTAGTATTCAGTATCATGCTCATGTTACCATGATAAACTTGGTATCAAGTACCACCTCATATTCAGTCATGTATTCATGTATCAGATCAGTTATATAGTATGCATTAAACATGCATTCTTATTGTGAGAAAATTTAGTTCTTCAAAAATTTCAGTTATGCATTTATGAATCAGTTATGCATGCATCAGATATGCATGTTCAGTATGTTATTTTCAGCTTGTCAGTCACGTCTGTCATGAGATCATGTTCCAGTTGTTCATTTTTATCTCATTGTTTCCCTCTCAGTCAATCTCATTCAAGGACGAATGTTCTCAAGGGGGAAATATTATAATACTCGTGCTTTTTCTTAGCTTGAAAATCATCTCAAGGATATTAGAACTTTCTTTTAAATAAGAATTCATTCTTATACACATGTTTTATCCATAATTTTTAATTCCTAACATGTTGGAAATTGAATAAGCTTTCTATCAATATATAATTTGCCTAAATTCGACACCCTGGCAAAGAGTTAGAGCATTTTTAGTGAGACAGTGTTTGACCTGAGCCTTCAACACGTCACGGAGATAGCTCAAATAGCAATTGTCAAATTCCAGTGTTTCTCCACGATACTAGAGCATCGCACCAAACATCCAGGTTATAGACAAGGTGGCAATGCAATAGCTCCGCGTTGCACCACCATTCAGTTTCCAAATTATCAATTTCCAGTGACACGGAGCAATAACGCCACATCGTGCCAAGGGCCCAACTCGGGAAATTTAACTGAAAATTTAATGATGTGTCCAGGGTTAAAAGGGTCAAATTCCTAGCCTTATATAATCACTTTAACACGTGATTAAACCACTTTTCACCTAAAATATTTAGTTTATCTCAAGAATAAACTAGGGTTTATATTGAGGATTCAAATTTAGGAAGGTTTCACCGTCTATCTTCACGAAATCACGGTCTAAGGTATGCATAGTGTTCATTCATGGACTCCTTTCATCCATGAAGTCCAAGAATCTTTTTTAAATACAAGTTATGGATTTTATTCATATTTTCATACTTTGTATATTCTCTTTCATGTTGATAAATGAGGAATTGATTTCTATTCCATGATTTGATGATAAATTCCATGTGGGTTGATTAGTATAGATAAAGATTTATGAAATCTCATGACTAAAACCTTGTATGATGGAATTAGAATTTAAGGATGATGTTTAATTGTTGTATGATGTGCTTTACATGTACTATGCCTACAATATGTTTGATTAAATGCCTAGATGAAGGAAAATTGCCTAACTAGCATGATATCATGAAATTCCCATGTATATACAAGATCATGCCTATTAAATGTTTGATGAAATGCTCCTATGAAGGTAGTATGTATTATGATGATAGTCAAGTCTTTAAGTAAATCATGCTATGTCAGTTTCTTTCTATCGAGTCCTGGGGGTACTTGTACCCGAAATATTAGCTGTGTGCCTAGATCCATGTCATGTTTTCACCATACTCTCAGTCATGCAATGCACTCTTAGACTTTAAATTGTCTTATGACTCAGGAAAAATCTCCATGATCTCATGACTCAGTCAGTTGTCAGATATCAGTAGTATTTCGTTAGCCACAAAAATTCAGTAACTCAGTCCATGCTCAGTTCAATTCAGTAAATCATGTTCAGTGTCTATTCAGATGGGAGTAGGAATTAGCACCTAGTGAATCCAAGGATGGGAACTCACCTGTTATATAAGGGCGTGATTCGTAGAAGCAATCCTTGCATTACAGATCTATGTAGCCAGCATAGGTTGACATATGGTAGCCTGCTATATTAGGGTAGATGAGGTGGCTTAACCTGTTATGTGAGGGTTCCCACCGTTCTCGCTAGAGTTACCTGTTATATGAGGGTTACTCATATGTTGTCCTTACCAGTGGCATGGTATTGACACCTCTCCAATCAGGGCATAGATTAGACCCCAGCTCAGCTATTATAGCACATTTGGGGCATGTCAGTTAGATACTACTTCCCACAGTTTCATGTTATGGAATTAGGACTGTCAGATACAGTCAATCAGTCTCAGTAATAGAACTTAGATAGTTTTTTCAGATTTCAGGGCAATCAGATACAATCAACTCTGTTACAGTACGGAACTCAGATAGTTCCATCAGATTCATGGTTGTTAGTTACAGTCACCCATGTTATCAGTTATATTCAGATACAGTCATTTATGTTATCAATTATGTCATATTATCAGTATCTAGACTCAGTAATCATACTACCATGGTATCAGTATTATGTTATCACGTTGTCTGTTACAGTTATGTATTTATGTATGCATTCTCACATTCATGTTAGAAAGTCAGTTAATATTGATCTTGCATGCAAACCATTACATATAGCCTACCTCACATGTATACTCAGTACATATGTACTGACGTATTCGCGCTATGGTGCTTTCTTATTATGTTACACCATAGGTTAAGAGACACGACTTTCAGATCAGCAGTGGATTCCAGATTCAGCAGTTAGAGTAAAAGCGAGTCCTCATCCTTCGAGGACATAATGATTTTCTAGTATCTCATTAATTAGCTTATTAGTTGGAGTTAGTTGAGGACGTATCCCATTAACTCCTTATTCAGATTCTTTAGACAGTAGAGGCTTTCAGACTAGATACAGACTATCATGTTAAGACTAGATACAGACTAGATACAGACTATCGTGTTCAGACTGGATGCAGACTAGATACAGACTATCATGTTTTAGACTTCAGTTTTGTTTTCGGTATTCTATTACCTTACATAGATATTACGTTATTCAGTTATGCTCATGATCGAATCCTATAGCCTTTTAGTGCATGTTTCCACATTATTATATTATCTTATCCAGGATATAAGTACAGATATCAGTCATAGGTTAGCTTGTAGTCCTTCAGGGTCATGAGCACCGTGTAGCATTCCGGTTTACCAAATCGGGTTGTTACAGTACATCCTGTCCTAGATGCTAATTCAAGTCTCTTATTTTATAAAGAAACAAGAACCCTACTTTGCTTATTCCCTTGTTCTATCTCCCTATTCCCTCTCCCAAGATCACAAGATTGATAATTGATGTATTCTAAGGGTAGCTAATCCTTAAAATAGTTAAAAAAACGAGTAAACAAGAAACCAATAATGATAAGCAAATCAATAAACTTAATTCAAAACAAAAATAATCATGAACGTGGCCTAAACCCCGAATAGGATTTTTAGCCTTTGGATAGATGATACAAACCATAATGAAACTAAATTAAAGAATGATAAAACCTAAAAAGAGGTTGTGGTAGCCTTCAATGCTCCAAGATGTCCAAAAGTATGTAAAAAATATGATATAACATATATTTATAGTATAGGAGAAAGCCCAATCCGTGTTTGAGTATAAAACCTTCAGTTATTGAGCCCAGGAGTGGGTGAGGTGGCGACCTCGTTAAAGCCCCGCTATAGGTAGGGCTTCAACTCCAAATCTTCCTAAGCTACTGGAAATTGTTCTTTCGAATTTTTCTATGGTGAAACGGGCACCGAAATAATCCTACATCGCGGGCTAATTGCCTTTAGGATCAACACGCATCATGTCATTGCAATTTTAGGCCTCTATTGAATCCATTATTGTTTTTTACAATTCCATTGGCCATTTCGTTCAATACATCATGAGTGGCTAAACTCCATTAACCTGAGTTATGGGATCTAGGGTTAGGTCTTGATGAGGTGCTAAGTATTCAAGATTCAAAAGGTGGTAGGATTTCTTGATAATTCTGAAGTTTTAATTAACGTCTGTTGGTTGAAAATAGTAGACACACCGGATTTGATTTTCTTGAGAAAGAAATCAAATATAGTGGGAAGTGAATTATCAACAGGGACTCGGAAATACTTTGTTTAATAGTCAGCACTGTAACAAGGTTGGTTAACCTAAAGTAAAATCTGGGCAGTAAATAGAAATAGTAGGGAATTTCTATTTACTGCCCAGATTTTACCTTAGGTTAACCAACCTTGTTACAGTGCTGATTATTAAAAAAGTATTTCTATGTCTCTGTTGATAATTCACTTCCCACTATATTTGATTTCTTTCTCAATAAAATCAAATCCGGCGTGTCTACTATTGTCAACCAATAGACGTTAATTAAAACTTCAGAATTATCAAGAAATCCTACCACCTTTTGAATCTTGAATACTTAGCACCTCATCAAGACCTAACCCTAGATCCTATAACTTCGTTTAATGGAGTTTAGCCACTCATGATGTATCAAACGAAACACATAATTGAATTCAATATTTGAAATACAAACTTACAGAGATGAATAATAACTAGTGAATCGCAAATTAGATCACAAAGGAAAAATCTCAAAATACTGATAATAATCTCTCAAAAATAGCTGTGTTGTTAAAGTCAAGAAGTAAAGAGAAAAAATATCAAAATATGCTGTCCAAAACTCAAGGTCTCGACCTTCTACGGAATAATAATGATAATAACAACAATAATGTTTTAGAAAACCCTAAAACAAAGCTTTAAATAGTTTACCATAAATCAGGAAACAAAATCAAGGTTACAACTTTTTCTCAGAAAATAAGACAACTATTGGGGATACCTTATCAGGATCCTGACAACTTATCAAGAATGTCGTCAGGTTCTTCTTCAAATATGCACTAGTCCTGTCATAGGTTGACGACAACTTCTGACGTCTTATCAGCACTATGATGACTTATCAGAAATGTCATCACACTTTTGCTCCAATTCTCATGTCCTATCTAAGTCTGACGGTATTCCTGATGACTTATCACCATTATATTGGCCTATCACAAAATGTCATCGATTCTACCAGCTGGAACTCATTCCCTATTTATGGCTGACGACAAATTTGATAACTTTTCAGACACTTGATGGCTTATCACAAAATGTCATCAGAACTTCAACTTTATGCCAATTCTCTGTCTACTAATGACGACCAACCTGATAGCTTATAACAGGGCTGACGACTTATCACAAATGTTGTCAGCCACACTTCTCTTCAGATTTCTTCAAATTTTAACTTCTATGCTTCATTTCATGTTGGTTCTCTACCATATCAACTTAAACTGTAAAATCAAACATAAACTAATCAAAATAACTAAAGTTTCTCAAGACCTTGCAGTTATTTAGAGTTAAAAGCCTCAAATATGTTAGCATATGCTCACACATCAACACCCTCAATTAAAACAATTTCTTGTCTTAAAGCAACCAAAAAATAACTAAAAGAATAAAAGTACAATTTGGTAGCTAACTACTCATATTAGTTTAGAATAATTTCACCATCTCCAAGATCAGTCAATTTAAAACTCAATGTTGATATTTTGAAGAACAACCATGCAACTCACAAGCAACAAGATATGACAAAAATTTAGCAATAATAATCATGACATACCAAGATCACACAATCTGAACAAGTCAGTGACTTAGAAACATACCTAATACGCCCTCACAATAAAGAAATCCCTTTTTCACTCATATCAAAATTCACATACATAAACATAGGGATAATCACAAGTCTCACTCTCAGAATGAAGTTTCAAACACTGCATGTCAAACGCCATAGGCTTTCCCTTATAGTCAGTACCCAAATCTTCAGGTAACTCAGTTAAGATCACTTTAGGGCTTTTCTTAGGCTTGTAATATAGGCTAGGGGCTGGTATGATATTCATGGATATTTTAGAGTGACTATGCCTGTTTGACACTACACTAAAATCTTAGGGTTTCACTTCTCAACCTTTTTTTTTCCTCTTCTTTTATTGATCACACATGTTGAAGATGAATGCGGTCTTTTCAATCATCATATTATCTTTTTATCATCTTTAACACAACTTTCTCTTTTCTTATTCCTTTTTCACCGCACCTACCTTTTTATTCTTTTCTCTTATTCTACCTCTTTTCATGCATCACGCACACCTATGGTAGCCACCCTCAACTTAGGTTGTTTGCCTAAGTCAAGGTGCACAGTGTCTAAGGAGGATCAGGGCTAAAATAGGTTCATTGTGAGGTAAACGAGAAGGTGAGAGGTTTCACAGAAAAATAGGCATATAGGCTCAAATCAGGGATCAAAGGATATTATTCACATTGGGAAGGTCATTTAGGATGAAAGTAGGTTACAATTAAAAATGGCCTATGATCCTTTCCTAACCCCTATCCTAAACATAGGCATGATTAACGGGACAAGTTCTAGATTTGGCACACAACAAAAGCTGAGTAAAACCTCACACACACATGGCACACAAGTACATTGCATATTACTACTTATCTGATTCATGAAATTTTTTCAACAAAAATTGTCAAGTTGCTAGACTAATGCCATAAAAAGATTCACCGCAGCCACAGATGAATGCAATTCACACAGTTATAAACTCAAATCAATGGAGAGGTGCTCAAAAGTCATAAAACAAGCTAACTACCTCAAGTACCTGTATTACTCCTAATTATCTACCAAAAATTTTTACAACAATAGCCTACCCTACACCCTTAACTTAAAATTAAAAATAAAGCTAAACTTAGGGATAAAGTATACCTGGAATGGATCAATCCTGGGGTTCATAGGTTGCCTCCCATGCAACACCTAATTTAACGTCGCGGTACGACTCAGGTATCTCGATTACTTTAAAATCCATCGAGATAGAAATTGTGATACTTTTCATTTACCTTGAAGGTACTGCCTCATCATTTTCAAGTTCCACTACTCCAGATAAGTAGACTTGACTAACTTTGAAAGGGCCCGACCACTTAAATTTTAGCTTACCTAGGAACAATTTGAGTCTAGAATTGAACAGAAGCACCATGTCACCCTTTTGGAAGTCCCATTTCTCTATCCTCCAATCGTGGTATTTTTTCATATTTGCTTTATACAGATCTGCTCGTTCATATGCCGTGAGATGGAATTCATCCATCTCATTCAGTTTCCCCAATCTTAGCTCTGTTGCCTCTTTCCAATTCAAATTCAGCCTGTTGAGTGCCCATAAGGCTTTGTACTCCAGTTCTATTGGTAGGTGGCAAGCTTTTCCATAGACGAACTAAAATGGTGACATACCAATGGGTGTCTTGAACGCAGTTCGATATGCCCACAGGGCATCATCGACCTTTCGAGACCAATCTTTTCGGCTAGCGTTCACCGTTTTGGCTAGGATGGCTTTAATATCTTGATTTGACACCTCCACTTACCCACTATTTTGTAGGTGGTATGGAGTAGCTACTAGGTGCTTTTTCACCCCATATTTTTCTAAAGCTACTCAAAATAGTTTGTTGCAAAAAATGAGATCCTCCATCGCTTATAATAGTATGTGGTACTCCAAAGCGAGAGAAGATATTCCTCTTGAGAAAAGCAACAAGCCTCTTCCCTTCATTATCAGACAATGCTACAGCTTTGACCCATTTTGAGATGTAGTCAACAACAACTAAAATATACTTTATCCTATACGAGCTTACAAGAGAACCCATGAAATCAATGCCCCAGACATCAAACAATTCCACTTCAAGCATCTCAGTCAAAGGCATCTCATGTTTTTTGGAGATTGACCCTTGCCTCTGACATTGGTCATATTTCAGCACATACTCGTGGGCATCCTTGAACAATGTTGGCCACTAATAGTGATCTACAACACCATTCTAGTTGTTCGATCTCCTGCATGGTGACCCCCAACTGAGGAAGCATTACATGCTTCCAATATGCATAATACATCCACTTCCGGTACATATTTACTTATAATATTGTCCGCATATTGCCAAAAAATATATTGTTCATCCCAGAAGTAATGAGTCACATCATGCAAGAATTTCTTCCTTTGATGGAAAGAAAAGTTTTCTGGGATGACCTCACTCACAACATAATTTGCATAATCTGCATACCAAGGCAATTTTTCCATAGTGGTATCCAGGATCTCCTCATCAAGGAATGTATCATTTATCATCGTTTTATCACTAATTTCCTGTTCACCTTCTATTCTAGATAGATGATCTGCAACTTGGTTTTCACAACCTTTTCTATCTTTGACCTCAAAGTCAAATTCTTGCAGCAGCAATACCCATCTAATCAGCCTTGGTTTTGCATCCTTCTTAGCCATTGGATATTTCAAGGTAGCATGGTCGGTGTGGACCACCACCTTGGTCCCAAGAAGATAAGCTCTGAACTTCTCAAAAGCATATACTACAGCCAGAAGTTCCTATTCATTGATGGTGTAATTCTTTTGCGCTCCATTCAGTGCTTTGTTGGCATAATATATTGGATAAAATATTTTGTCCCCCTTTTTTACCAATACAGCTCCAAGGGCAATACCACTGGAATCACACATAATCTCAAATGTGTTTGACCAGTCAGGTGCAACAACAATAGGGGCCTCAACCAGCTTCTTTTTAAGGTATTCAAATGCTTTCAAGCACTCATCATCTAAGGAAAACTTCACTTCTTTCTCCAAAAGTTTGCAAAGTAGATTTGCAAACTTTGAGAAGTCTTTTATAAATCTCCGATAAAAGCCAGTATGTCCAAGAAAACTATGCATTCCCTTCACTGAAATAGAAGGTGGTTGTTTCTCAATAACTTCAACTTTTACTCGATCAACTTCTTTTCTTTTTTCAGAAATTTTGTGGCCGAGAATGATGCCCTCCTTTACCATGAAATGGCATTCCCAGTTAAGCACCAATTAAATTCAACACATCTCTTTAAGGCTAGATTTAGATTTACCAAACACATCTCAAATGAATCACCCACCACAGAGAAATCATCCATGAATACCTCTATGGTGTCTTTCACCGTGTTTGAAAAGATAAACATTATACACCGTTGAAAAGTGGCAGGTGCATTGCATAGCCCAAATGACATCCTCTTAAATGCAAAGGTGCCATATGGGCATATGAATGTCGTCTTCTCTTGATTTTTAGGAGCAATGCAGATTCGGTTCTATCCGGAATAACCATCCATAAAAGGCATCAGGAAGTGGTCTTTCAAAGTCCAAGAGTTCAGCTTGTGGTAGTCCATGCAAACTCTCCACCAAGTTATAGGTCTGAGTGGAATCAACTCATTTCTTTCATTAGCAACCATTGTCATGCCCTCTTTTTTGGGCACGCATTGAATTGGGCTCACCCACTTACAGTCAGAAATAGGGTAAACCACTCCAGCATCCAACCACTTAACAATCTCTTTCTTAACCACCACTTGCATTGGTGGGTTAAGATGGCGCTAATGTTCTATGGTTGGAATACAATCTTCCTCAAGTTGAATTTTATGCATGCAGATGGCTGGGGGAATGTCAATAACATCTATGATGGTCCAGCCTATAGCTCTCTTATGCCTCTGAAGTAATGAAATAAGTGTGTTTACTTGTTTCTCATCTAAATTAGCTGCAATAATAATAGGTAGCATATTTCTGTTGCCAATAAAAACGTACCATAAGTGTCCAGGTAGTTCTTTCAATTCTAATATCGAAGGTTCCTTAATAGATGGCTTGGCTGGTGGTGTTGGTCGATTAGCAAGGTCAAGGTCTAGCTTTTTAAGATCATAAGGATATGAACCCATTCCTGTCAAAGCACAAATGGTCTCTTCATACTCCCCGATGCCTTCACTATCATAATTCATTATAATTATGGCCAAAGGTTCGATAACAAGTTACTCACCTATGGATACTTCCTGTTCGTCCTCATAATACACATCAACTACTGAGAACACACTCATTTCTTCATGTTGGTTCATTGGCTTACCCACATCAAGCCGGACCACTTCATCATTCATCCTGAATAAGAGCTCATTCGCTCTCAAATCAATCAACACACTTATGGTTGTAAGGAAAGGTCGACCCAAAATTATGGGAACCTCAAAGTCCACCTTACATTCCAGAATGATGAAGGCTGCAGGGAATATAAAGTTGGACACCTTCATCAACACATTATACAGAATAGCAACAGTTAACTTTACTAACCTATCTACCATCACGAGTTAAAAGTTGGTGGGTGTGGGATTTCCTAGACCCAACTTTCTATAAACAGTCAGTGGCATCAAATTAATGCTTGCTCCCAGATCACATAATGCCTTGGCAAATTCCATAGTCCCAATTGTACAGGGAATAGTGAATGTGCTCGGATCTGGCTTCTTCTGCACCAAGGTCCTTGTAGAAATAGAGCTACAATGGTGGAGATTTTCCTCCAATTCATAGCTCACAGCTCTTTTCTTAGTGATAAGGTCCTTCATGAATTTTGCGTATCCTGGCATTTGCTCAAGTGCCTCAACAAAGGCACATTTATAATCAATTTCTTGAGCATTGCCATGAATTTGCTGCATTTTACATCATCAGCCTTCTTCTTCAATCGTTGAGGAAAGGAAGGTGGTGATATTGGGATAGTTTTCAACACTACTTCCTCTTCCTTCTAGCTTTTCTTCTCCGAAGCATTAACATAACTATCTAGCTTCTCAGACTTTATTGGTTTGCTTTCTTTGGATTCATCAACAACTACCTTACCATCTACAGATTTACCTACAAAAGTGCCAGGTAATATTTTACTACTTCTAGTGGTAATCACCAAACATGATCCATCATTCTGTGGATTCTAAATTGTATCACTTGGTAATGTTCATGCAGCAGAAAGTTGGCTTATCTGCTGCTCTAACTATTTGATGGCAGTGGAGTGTGAGTGCACCAATTGACTGATAGATGTCAGATTGGTTTTCATAGTGGTCACACCAGAGTTGGTGTCCTCAACTCCCTTCAACAATTTCTTCATCATGTACTCCATGGACATCTTTCTAGAGCTAGTTATAGTAGCTTCTCGATTTCTAGGAGGAACATATAAACCACTCCTATCATTATTACTTCTCCAGTTTCCTTTCTCCCTGTCTTTGTAACCAGGCTTGACATAATTCGCCTATTCTTCAGGCTCTACATCCACTCAGTCTTGAGATGTTACAACTTTCAGTTTCTCAGTCTTTCCTGACAATAAGTGCTTGGTGAGCAAGTTTATCTGAGTCTTTAGATCAGCCATGTATTGATCATGCTCCTCATCTATCCTACATTGTTCAGCAAAAATACCAACAGAAACAGTGGGGATTACTACCATAGACTCCCTGGTATACCAAGCCCAACTCTGTCTGGTCATCCTATTTAGCATATCTAAGGCATCTTGAAAATACAAATCAACAAATGAACCACCACCAGCATTATCTACAATCAACTTTGTTACAAAGTTGAGGGCCCTTTATAAAATCTCCATCAAGTGTAGGTCTGTCATATTGTGGTTCGGACACTATGTTAGCTTCTTCTTGAATCTCTCCTAAGTTTCATGTAAAGCTTCAGTAGGAAGCTGTATAAAATTATTGATTTTTTCCCTCAACTATACCCTCCTGGAGGGTGGAAAAAACCATTCTAGGAATGCTTCTTTCAATTGCCTCTAGTGGGTGGTAGAATCGGGCGTAAGCTCATTCAGCTACAATGTTGCCTCCCCAGACGGGGCCAATGGGAACAACCTCAATCGGATAATGTTCTGGCCCATTCCTGGGTTATCAAAAGATTTGCAAAAGGTGACAAAATTCACCAGATGTAGGTTCGAATCATCCCCAGGAAGGCCACCAAACAACCCCTTCAGATTGATGAGTTGGATCATAGTACTTGTAATGTTGAACTTGGCTCCAGGTGCCAATGGTGGAGGAATAATTGCACCCGTTGCATCTGCCCCATCCATGCCATTATAATTATCATTCAGATCATACTGGATCGACTGGTACTCTTGTCTTCTTTGGAACAAATGATTCCGGTTAACATTACGTGGCACTTGTGCAGCTATCAGCTCTGCATGCCTTTGGTTACCAGGGTTCAATAACTACTCGTCTCTCAAATCTCTGTCCTCTGGGTTTGGATGTCGTGCATGTTGCCTGATATTTTGCACATTCACCTAAGCTCTAGCTAAGGCTGCTAGTCTGTCAGCCTCTTGCTGTTCTGCCATTCTTCCTATTCGTTCCGGTTCTAGATTTAGTGGTAATAATGTTTCTCCGAAACTTCTGGTGCTTGGCATACACTATAAAATATGCAAATAAACAAAAACAACAAATAAACATAAATCTAGGAAACTTAACTAACAGTCAATTAGCGCATACAAACTTTAACTTACAATCATATTCCCCAGCAACGACACCATTTTTTGTAACTCTCAAATTACACTCTTGAATATATGTAAGCGATCATTGTCAATATAAAACTCAACTAGGTTGGGGTCGAATCCCACAGGAACTATGGTGTGAACTCAAGTAGTTTTTGATTTAATCTACTAATAGTTTAATGTTTCCTGAAATGGGTGGGGCGTTAGGTTTAATAAGTTGTTGTTTGTCACTTTACTTTCAGTGTTTGTAAAATCTAGAGTTTATAAAATAACCAGAATTATATTTACTAGGGCTTTCGGTACATGACAGATGCTAAAAATGATTTAAGATTCTCACGGTGGGTAAGATAACAAGCTATCTTTATCAATGTTATGCTTAAATATTTCTCGACCAACATAAGCATTTAATTCCCTAATCCTCTAGGACATAGGGAATTTCTATTTACTGCCCAGATTTTACCTCAGGTTAACCAACCTTGTTACACCGCTGATTATTAAATGAAGTATTTCTGAGTCCCTGTTGATAATTCACTTCCTACTATAGTTGATTTCTTTCTCAAGCAAATCAGATTCGGTGTGTCTACTATTTGCAACCAACAGACGTTAATTAAAACTTTAGAATTATCAAGAAATCCTACCACCTTTTGAATCTTGAATACTTAGCAGCTCATCAAGACCTAACCCTAGATCCCATAACTCAGGTTAATGAAGTTCAGCCACTCCTGATGTAACGAACGAAACACATAATTGAATTCATAATTTGAAAGATAAACTTACAGAGATGAATAATAACTAGTAAATAGCTGATTAAATCACAAAGGAAAAATCCCAAAATAATTATACTAATCTCTCAAAAATAGTTGTGTTGTTAAAGTAAAGAATTAAAGAGAGAAAATATCAAAATATGTTGTCCAAAACTCAAGGTCTTGACCTTCTGCGGAATAATAATGATAATAACAACAATAATGATCTAGAAAACCCTAAAACAAAGCTTTAAATCGTTTACCCTAAATAAGGAAACAAAATAAAGGTTACATTTTTTTCTCGGAATAGACGACAACTATTGGAGATGCCTTATCAGGATCCTGATAACTTACCAAGAATGTCTTCAGGTATTCTTCAAATCTGCACTAGTCCTATCTTAGGTTGACGGCAACTTCTGACGGCTTATCAGGACTGTGATGACTTATCTAAAATGTCGTCACACTTTTGCTCCAATTGTCATGTCCTGCCAAAGTCTAATGGCATTCCTGATGAATTATCACCATTATGATGGCCTAACATAAAATGTCATCGATTCTACCAGCTGGAACTCATTCCTTGTTTAAGGCTAACGACAAACTTGATAACTTATCAGACCCTTGATGGCTTATCACAAAATGTCGTCACAACTTTCACTTTAGGCTAATTCTCTGTCTACTGAGGATGACCAACCTGATAGCTTATCACAGGGTTGACGACTTATCAAAAATGTCCTCATCCACACTTGTCTTTAAATTTTTTCAAATTTCAACTTCTTTGCTTCATTTCATGTTGGTTCTCTATCATATCAACTTAAAGTATAAAATCAAACATAAACTAATAAAAAATAACTAAAGTTTCTCAATACCTTGCAATTATTTAGAGTTAAAAGCCTCAAATATGTTAGAATATGATCACACATTAACTCCTACAAGCCACATGGATCCTAGACATTCCAGGGGTCCAAAAGTGCATCAATCTGCATATTGTGCCTTCATTGAGCCATTCTGGGCCTTTTTGAGTTGTTCCCACTTGATTTGAATCTTTCATATCCTTAATATATCATCAAAATTAATTCACCAATCATCCTATATCATTAAAAACCAAAATTTAAAGCTCAAAACAACACAACATTCAACAAGACGAAATAGAAATATGAGCTAAGCATAGGCAAATTTCACTTTGATCTTTAACTCAAGTTTCAACTCTTACCTTGACTCATGTGCACTATGTACACTCCTAAAACTTATTTACACATATAATAACACATTTTAAACAATAAGGAACACATAGAAAACAATATAATCCAATAAGAGAGGCTAGACAAATAACTAGCTCATGCTAGAAAAACTAGTTTTCTCTGTTGAACTCCAATTGATTCTTTTAAGAACAAACTTGCTTGGAATTCACCTTGAACCATATAAACACTTTTTTTAACATATTTATCTCATTATTAACCATTATACTCAGAATCATCCTCAAAACAAGACTAAAAAGGCTAGAATAGTGATGCTAAAATGCATAAATACACCCAATATCTCCATCGCACACTTAAAGCCTTGTTCATCCTCGAACAACTCTTAACTATAATCATCATCAAGTATGGAGACTGTAATCTTCAACTAAATGTAAGAAACTCAAGCTAGCACTACAATGACTACATAGAATGCAAGTTTCTGCACTAAACAAATTATTTACACAATTGAAATCTTATGAACCCTTCTCCAAAACATCAAGTCTCAATAATTGACTCACCTAATGGAAAATTCATGCTTATTGCTCAATCAAGGACATCATATAAATTATCCATATTCATTAAACATGTTCCACTCACAATAAGAGAGTTACCCATAATCACTCATAATTAAGAAATTCATAGCATGATGGGTACAAGAATCAAATTAAGCTCACTTTCACAAAGAATTCACAAGTTACACATTGTAAACTATAGGATTGCCCTTAGTGTAATACTCCACTAATATTAGAACGTAAATCTTATGATCAATTCAGACCTTTTTGGGTTGTAATGCAGGCTAAGGGATGGGTAGGAACTATTTGGGAATGGTGACTAAACTCTGTAAGAGCTTTAATAACAATTAAAACCACTCTCCAACAACTAAATTACACTTTTTCATCCTCCCATACCTTTTGTTTTTACCCCATCTCTTTTAAGCGTTTTCACAAACACTTGGTGGACACATAGTATACTACCATAAGAATCAATTTGTCTCCTTTTTCACAATCATTGCAATAATTTTAGCATAAATTATATCACAACCATCCACCTCATATCAATTATTAACACCAACAACCATTACCTTTGGGCAACAATTTCACGTTTTTCTTCTACAATTTCTCAACTCCTTTTTCAATTATTTTTTCATTAAAGCACTTAGGAGCTTTTTGGATCAAATTATGATCTATCAAAGAAGAGGATTAGGCTGCATATGAAGCTACCAAAGAAAAGGATAAAGGCTCAATCGGGGTTCACTAAGATAATGCACAGTGGGTAGGACAAATAGAAGGTATAGAATAAGGCTATCAAAGAAATGCCTAAATCATCTCCTAAACCCACATTCTTTATTTTGCTTTACACATACACCGAGCAAGTTCAAGACATCACATGCATCAAGGAATAACATGTAACAAGGAATATACAACATCTCACACGCACATGGAATATGCTCAACTCAATAAGATCATCATAGACTCCCAATCAAACAATAACATGAATTCAAATTTTAGCCAACAAGTAGAGGAGTGACAAACATGAGCCTAAGAGTCTCAAAAGTAGCAATTCACTTAATTTTCATGCTCTTACAAACAAACCCACTTGAATCATGCAGTCAAAAATAGCATCAACAAGAATATCTCACTTATTTCTAACCTAAAAATTTTTAAATTGAGCCAAAATTTAGGAATTCCCCCACCCACACTTAAAAATCTACTTTGTCCCAAAAGTGAATTTAAAAGTAAAAAGATAGAAATACTCCCTGAGGCCTCTAGCCTAGCTAGTAGCATCTTTTGCATTAAAGAGATCCATTGGACCCTACACTCATTCTTCGTCATGCTTCAAGCTCAATTTTATGGTGCTCAGAATTCCCATTAACCGGTGACTCAACCCAAAACAAAAACTACGTGAAATAAAAACTAAATACTTAAAAAAATATACTTAATTAACTTGGGTTGCCTCTAAAGAAGCGCCTAATTTAGTGTCGCAGCATGACCCAAATCAAATTTTTCCTCCATCGTGAGGATATAAATCTCACCCCTAACGTCCCATCTATTTTTTTCTTCGATTATAAGGAGGTGGTACAAATATTAAGGAACCGAGTAATGGTATATGCATGGTAAACCACTCAGCCTTGAAGTGAGGTGTATTTTTAGGTTGCTTGTCCGGTGTAAAATTAAGAATATAGGATTCTTGTTCCTCATCTTCTTACTCTTCCATTATTTTAAATGATTCCACAGACAAGATATTATCTAAACATAATGTAGAAAAATGCTTCTAGTGAGGTCCAACCAATCCTACTTCAAAATTTATACTATCTACTACACACTCAGTTTTATTCACCTTCTCAATTTCAATCTCAAGATAAAGATGACAATTTAATGGCTGTGATTCTTGTGTTTGCTCCACAAATTGGCTAATATCCTCCTCATATTTTTCTTTGCTTGGCCAATATAGACATGGTGGCAGTTGTACCACAAATTGGCTAGTATCCTTCTCATATTTTTCTTCACTTAGCTATTATAGACATGGTGGCAGTGGTAACTCCTTAACCTGTTTGACAAATTTAGTTTCTGAGTACTAGACTTCCTCGAATTATCATCTGCTTCATCTACAATTGGTTAGAAGGTCAATTCTGCATCTACCTCCTTAGTTGTCTGTTGAGCATTGCCCGCAAACATGACTAATTTAGGATTAAAATCACACATATTTGTAGAGTGATATAGACTGTAACAAAACACACACTAACTAATGGTTTGCTGCACAGGTTGGAAACAAATAGGGCCCCTCCAAATGCTTGGATCAAAATTTGGACAAAAATCCTCATGGTGGGGTCCTCTACGAAAATGAAAAGAATCATCATCCCTCAAAAACTATCTATCCAAGACTGACATTTCAAGAAAAGTGTGACAAAAATATAAATAAAAGAAAATAAAAAGAAACTAAAAAAAAACTCTTTACAACTCAATATACAAAAACTAAAAATAAGATAGTTTCCTAGTTACAAGTCCCCGAAAATGGCACCAAAAACTTGACAGGGCACACGCAAGTGTATGTGGTCTTATCAAGTAGTAAAGTGGATTCAAGAAATCCCGAGTATTGATCTCTTAGGGACTTGCGTTCGCCGCCTATCTAATTCTAGTTTAACAAATTAAGAAGAGTAAAAAATAGAGTTTTAGAATTGTAAACTAAAAATAAACTAAACTATTGTGGAAAAGTAAATGACTTTGGACAATTTAAGGATAGAGATCCAGGGTTAAGACTTACGATCAATTATACTACGTTATTGAATTGCATTTGTTAAATTGCTTATCTTGATTGTTGATTTGTACGTTTAATTGCGCGATTAGGTTTCCCAACCTCTAATCTTTTACCTAAGTTGAACCTTACAACTACATCATTGAGCGGGGATGTAATAATCAAATTAGATTATTTAAGATATCTTCCTATGTGTGAATCAAGTAAGGCATCTAAGTACATCCCTGTCCTAGATGCTAATTCAAGTCTCTTATTTTTTAAAGAAACAAGAACCCTACTTTGCTTATTCCTTTGTTCTATCTCCCTATGCCCTCTCCCGAGATCACAAGATTGACAATTGATGTATTCTAAGGGTAGCTAATCCTTAAAATAGTTTAAAAAAAAGGAGTAAAAACCAATAATAATAAGAAAATCAACAAACTTAATTCAAAATAAAAGTAATCATGAACGTGACCTTAACCCCGGATAGGAGTTTTAGCCTTTTATGAAAATATTCATCATCCAATCCCTTGGATAGATGATACAAACCATAAAAAAACTAAATTAAAGAATGATTAAATGTAAAAGGAAGTTTTGGTAGCTTCTAATGATCCAAGATGTCCAAAAGTATGTAAAAAACCTGATATAATATGTATTTATAGTATAGGAGAAAGCCCAATCCGTTTTGGGTTGAAAACCTTCAGTTATTGAGCCCAGTAGTGGGTGAGGTGGTGCCCTAGTTAGATCCTCACTCCAGGTAGGGCGCTGCCTCCAAATCACCCTAAGTTACTGGAAATTGTTCTTTAGAATTTTTCTAAGGCAAAGGGGGCACTGAATTGAGCCTACATCGCTGGTTAATTGCCTTTAGGACCACCACGCTCCATATGGTTAATATTTTTACCCTTATCAATTCATTGGTATTTTTTATAATTTAATGAGCCACACCTATAAGCCACACGTTCCCTAGACATTCCAGGGGTCCAAAAGTGCATCAATCTGCGTATTGTGCCTTCGTTGAGCCATTTTGAGCCTTTTTGAGTTGTTCCCATTTGATTTGAATCGTGTATATTCTTCATATATCATAATAATACATTTAAAAATCATCCTATATCATTAAAAACAACAATTTAAATCTCATAAAAACACAACATCCAACACGATGAAATAGAAACAAGAGCTAAGCATAGGCAAAATTTACTTTGATCTATAACTCAAGTTTCAACTCTTACCTTAACTCATCTGCACTATTTAAACTCCTAAAATTTACTTCCACATATAATAGTAAAACAATAAGGAACACATATAACACAATATAATTCAACAAGAGAGGCTAGACAAGTAACTAGCTCATGCTAGAAAGACTAGTTTTCTCTATAGAACTCCAATGGATTCTTTTAAGTGCAAACTTCTTTGGAATTCACCTTGAACCATATAAACACATGTTTTAACACATTTATCTTATTATTATCCATTATACTTAGAATCATCCTCAAGACAAGACTGAAAAAGCTAGAATAGTGATGCTAAAATGCATAAATATACCCAACATCAACAACCTAAGAAACTCACATATTTTCATCGTTTTAAGTGACGAAAGGGCTATAAATCCATAGCGTATAAGCCTCTAATATAAACTATTTAATCATCACATTATAATGATACGTTTGATTACTGGATAATCATATAATTTTATTATTGTTACAATTTTCTCAACTAATATCTGCAAGATATAGTTCTTTCTTACAAATTAATAGGCTCTAGTCAACTTTGGCTCCACTAATTTTTATGTTTTGATTACTTAATTTTTTGCTCTTTATTTTTAGAATTATTTTTGTCTTTCTTTTCAATTCGATCCTTTTATCCTTAAGACCTTACAAATTCATTTGTAGCTTTTGAGGAGTAAATAAGAACATATGGATAAGACAAGAGGTTAAATCATATAGCAACTCATAGAACATAAATAAGAAAATAATGTTACATCAATCTACACTGTTTAAAAGATAACAATTCAAAATCCAGGACATATGGAGAAAAAGTCAAGAGTCAGGAAAAGCATTTTAGTTGTCATATGACCTGCCATGAATGATGCTAGACGTTACTTCATTTCTTTTAGCGTAACAAAAGTAGTTGTGATTTTCTGTTTTAATGGGTTTAATCCATGTTGTCCTTTTTCATAGTTTTTTATGCCATTTGAGAGTTGTGAAAATGGTTGTCACAGTTTTGGATGCATTCGAGACTGATTTGAGAGAGTTTGAAATTCTTAGAGACTTTAAAAGTCATGAGTTTGACGTTAGACCACATTTTGTATTTTGAGTGTCACATTGACATTTGGAAAGTTCCATTAGATCTAAAATATCAATTTTAGATTAGGAGCATAGTTAGTTTGGATCCCAAGTCTATATTTTGAATTTTAATCCTTCTTTTGGGAACTAGTGAAATAAGCCAAAATGGGGTTTCGAGAACTAATTTGTTGAAAACTATATTTTATTCAAAAATATGACGATGTCATTTAATTTGAAACATAAAAAATAACCTAGTGACATATTTAATTTATTTTTGTGGGGTCCCAAACTAATTTTGAGGAACTGTTTGAAAACTTTGAGGTTGTGATTTCAACTGGTGCTCAACTGACTTTCTAGTACACCATTCCTTCTCTGTGACGTGGTCCATTTTACACAAACATGGAGAAGGAAAATAACCTTCATTGTGATTGCAAAGGTTAATAGGGGATCATGTTGGGTTTGGCCTCTTCACCATTGCGGATGCAAATATTTTGGGTCATTAACCTTCGCAAATGCAAGGCCATTTATTTGTTGCTGTTGGTCCTCACAAACACTAAGGGTGACTTCTCTTATAAGATATTATGAATAGAATAGTATAAATACTTTACTTTTGTGATTTTTATCATCTTTTGACTTTAGATCTTCAAAAAAGGGCGATTTCTAGGATTTTCTTCATCATTGTGCTTGGGTAAGCTCTAAACTCTTATTTCCCCTAATCCTTACTGATTATATATTCAAAAACATAGTTTAATCTTGTTTTCAAAATAAATTTAGGAATTCTTTTGGTAAACTCTTAAAATAGTTTTTCACTAATTTGAACATCGATTTCAACTCATTTTTACATGAATTTTCAGATGTATACTTCTACGAATATGGGGAAAATATTTCTAAAATAAAATTCTTATTTCACCCTATTTTATTTTTGAACAATTTTTGGATCCGATTTAAATATAGATAATATGAGTATCATTAGCTTCCTTTTGACGTATAGATTATGTTTTTGATAGATTTAACTCATTCTGAGACCGTTCATGTAGGATAAGCTCCATGTTGAATGTCTTGGTTTGGATTTTTAGTTCTTCGAGGTAGTTTATGAATTAACTTTTTTCATCCTAGATTGGGTAGTTAACAATTCATGTAAAACATGCTCTAGGTTAGGGAATTAGAGGTAAGAGTTATATTCTTGAGAATATTATTATAATCCCTGCCTAAGCGGGGCCATATTTGTACATTTTTCTTGACTTGAGAGGATATATTCATTGTGATGTCTGAGTAGAGGATTTATATGATATTTTAGTCCTTATTTGTGCAATTAGTTGCCTTATTTAGTATTTTGTCACCTAAGTGGGGGCTTGACTTTTTGATAATAAGCCTTGAGCAGTAATTGCCTTTATTATTATTATAATATACCCAAATGAGGGATTTAAAATGATATTATTAAAGTATTACATGACTATTTATATTGTGGTGTCGTCGATGGATTTTCATTATGAAATATTGTCATTTTGAGTTGATTCTGAGCTCATTTATACCTATATTAAATAGATCATTATCTGTGAGCATCACATTATCATTTCATATATACATATTAATGAAATTGGTACCATTGATAAATACTTATTTTTGATAGAAATAAAGATATTTTACCATACGTTTATACCAAGAGATGTGTTGGCATGGTTGATTAACAAATACTAATTTTGAAAGAAAATGAGAAACTTTATAAAATTTCTATACTAAGGAATGTACCGATAAGATTGATTGAGCTATGAGAGTGAGACTATAAAAGTATATGTGTTGCAAATCTCCTGTGGGTCCTGTCCTGAAGTGTGTAGGATTTTAGGGTGTATACAAAAGTTACACCATCATTGCATTACATTGCATTTGTATATCTTTCATTTACTCTATCTATTTGTTGTCATTTACTTATTCTTTATATAAATATTTTGTATGTAGCTTTCCTTTTCGCTTTTCAACTGTTAGTGGAGACTATGTGACCTACCATTTGAGAACTTTTCTGTATGTAGGTAACATGATTAAAATATATTTTACTTGTTTATTTTTTTCTATCTTGCTTAGTTGGCCTATGATACTTACTGAGTACAAGTGAACCGTACTCACTCCTACTTCTGTGCCCTTTCGATTTAGACCGCAGTTCGAGTGTGACTGTGGTGGTTGATTTTGTGCTATGGTAGCTGGATTTTCAGGTACTAGCATTCTCTATAGTTTTGGATTAATTATAGACCTACTCTACTTTATGTTGCCTTTATCATTATTTGGTGATAGAATTTTGTATTTCAGTTTCTAAACTATGCATTAGATGCTCTTTTTACTTATGATGCTATTTTTGGGAATTTATGAATTTTGTTCAGATTTTTTTCTAATTTTATACATCATGGTTTGTCTTTGTTCTAGCATTTTTGCATTTATAAGGTTTGTTTCATATTTTAATTGTCCTTTCTTCTGTGGGATTTAGCTTACCTACTAAGGCTAATTTCAATTTAGGTAAAATCATGTCATGACTCTAAAGTTGAGGTCATGATGCCACTTACTTTGAAACTAGCCTTAGCAGGTAAGCCAAACTCTACACAAGAAAATAAAGCAAAGTATGATAGAAAAAAACAAAAAGGAGATGCTTCTAAAATGAATAAACATATAATATATATAAGATAGTAGAATCTGAACAACATACAGAAATTCCTAGAAATAGTGACATAAGTAGAAAGAACATCTAATACATAGTCTAGAAATAGAAAATACAAATTTTGTCTCTGAATACAGATAAAGACAAGATAAAGAAGGATGGAGGCTGGAATTATCTCCAAATGAGGAGCTCACCAGATACTCCAAAGATCAACTACGACCATATAAACAAGTTATTGCATCTAGTACGCACACTAGGATTAGCACCAAAAAGGAATAGTAGGGGTGAGTACGATCCACTTTTACTCTGTAGGTATCATATGCAGACTGTGAAACACGTCACTTACAAATAGAAAAGTTTTCAAATGGCATCTCACATCATCTCTACTATGAGTTCTAAGATATAAAGATAAGAAAAAAGAAACAAACTTCATGGTAACAATATTCAAGGGAAAATGTAACAATGTAATGCAATGGAATGAAATGAAATAATGATGTGATAATGATAATATAAGCATGTCATGACCCAAAATAGAGTACATGATAACACCTATCCCATTCTCAAGTACAGGTAAGCCTACCCAACCAAACTCGATAATTAAAGTAAATCATAAGCGAAAGAAGAAAAATAGAATAAATCTCATAATATGAAAAGGTGAAATAGAAATTTCAAGATACATCTCAGGTCTAGTTGCCACTATTACTAGCCTCTAATACAAAATAATAAGGAGATTATTCTAAAATATCTTAAATGCAAAAATAAGCCCTAGATACAAAAAGAAAGATCAGGTAACTTTAAAATCCGTTAGCCAATACCTAAATATCCATAATGCCAATACTGAAGGAACACAATCTACTAACTACTACTAGGTCAAATACCAGCATGGAGTGTAAAAAATAAGAAAAAAAGAAAGAAAGTAAGAAAGAGTGAGTATGGAACACGTGTACTCAACAAGCATCATCAATAATCGACGCTAACCCAAAGTGATGGCAAGAACCACCACCCCAACTATCCAAGGTTCCCCTCAATATACCACTAATAAGTATGACAATCCATCCTAATAAGGTATCCCAGAACAATAGTCATATAAATATTAGTATCAAAGAGTAGGCAAAGTAATTTAGGTGAGTCAACACTAGTCATTTTATGATCGACCAGGAAAGAAAGACATTTACAAGGGAGACTCACTAACACAGTATATCATATTAGATCATTGATGTTCAACCAATAATGTGGGATAAAATAGTGAGAGTGTGTAATTATGTGTATATCATGTTACCTACAGGTGAAATACTATAATTTCACTGATCAAGCCATCGCCATATCCAATATCTCATAATATCAACCCTTAAATCAACCAAGAAAAGATAAAATATGTTGTAATGTAGTGAAATAAATGTAGAATACACAATATCATAAATAAAGTTCAATCATGGTAAATTCAGTATAAAAGTAAATACTGAAACACAATATCAAACCATACAAAGGAATGTAATCAAGGTAATAATGATGATATAAGCCATTAAATGACTTCTGTATACACCCTTCAAGTCTCAATGCTTCGGATAGGACCCAGGGGGTTCATAACCCGTATAGTTTATTATATTTTAATTCACATCTTCAGCTAATAATCATGGATCAAAGGTTTTATAAAGTTTATCATTCACCTTACCAGCAAATGTTCACAATCTAAGGGTTTTATGAAGTGTTTCTTTAAGTGGTACCAATCTTTACACAAATAAATAAAATTAGGATGCATTCCATAACCAAGTCAATATGAAGATAAAGAATTGATACTATATGGTATAAATGAGCTTAAGTCTTTGCATTATGATAATAGTCAAGATATAGTCTATTACATAGCACCACTGGAGTAAAAGTCATGTAAGACATCAATAATATCAAGTCAACCCCCTTTCTCAAACATTGTGATAATGATATGGGAAATAAATCCTTCAAATATGGCCTATAGTATCAATTCAATCCCACTCAGGCATCATGATATAAGGCAATTAATGCACAAATAAGACCAATGATTTTAATTCAAACCCCCACTCAAGCATTCATAGTAATATTAATCTCTCAAGTCAATAATAATATTCACACAAGCCCTAAAATGGGCAACACAAAAATGTCAAACAATCCAAACAACAATATATAACCAAACTTACCCAAATCTAACTTCTTCTTTACATTAGGACCATCTATCCCAAAGATTACATCATTAAGCTAAATTAATATAAGAAGCATTACTCTAGTTAACAGTATGCTCTAATAACCGATACTAATCCCCAATAATTATCTAAACTATTACAAGTCCATTTATACTCTTAATCATTTTATAACCTCAATCATTCCATCAAAATAATAATAAGAGTATAATTATCAGCTAAAAGATCACTAAACCCTGATCAACATAATAATGTTTACCGAACACAATTCAAGCTCAACAATAGGTATCCACTATCAATTATTCAAAGTCAATGGGCCAACTATCTACAATCTATTCTAAGCATTATCACAAATAACAAGACTAACATATGTGATCAATTATCTAACTACTTTCCATCCAAAGACTCAAGTACCTATGGAGGTGCTTTTCATTTCACCTAAGAGGGATATCCAATCCTAAGAGATACCTAAAAATGCAGAAAACAAACGTACAACACATAAACATATTGGAAAAAGTCAAGGTTTTTCTCAAGTTGCCTTTAAAGAAGACCAACAAAGTCTGATACAATACAAAGTATCAATAGAAAAATTACTACCTTAAATTATATCCAAACATGATGAATATAATTAAATGTGACATCTACAAGTCAAAATAAGTCAAATAATATCCATATTTTGAGTCAAAACCCACTTCAAATATCTTTCTAAAAATATAAGAAAAACATTGAGAATTTGTTTTAAAATAATGTTCCCCATATCAAGAGAAATCAAAATCTTAAAACCCAATTGAAAATGAGTTAAAACTGATCTCAAATCAAAGAAAAAATAATTTTATACTTTACTGGGTAAAATTGATATTTTGGATCTAATAGATCTGTCAGAATTTGGCAGGCCCCGACCTTAGGTGATGAGGAAAAGAATCGTATGAACAATTATTTATGAATAATATATGATAAGAAAATGGACTATTGTGAAATTAGAATTGCTGAGGAGAAGCTATACATATATACTAAACCAACCAACTAGCCAAACCAATACCTATTACAAGTGAAACTATAAATATTTTTGAAAATCGATAATGTCTAGAAACCTCTAATGGAATTAATGACTATACAAGTATCAAAATATAGTGTAAAGACTCGGTAAAGTACCAAATCAATCTGGGTCTTACCAACCACCACTGAGAATTCTATGCTTCTATTAGGGAGATTTACTAGCTGAGTACACGTACCTGCAACATGGAATATAGGTCCCATATTAGGAATTCCAGTACGAAGAATTATATGAGTCTATAAGGCATGAAGTAACCATATGTAAAACAAAATCTCAATGAAATTAAATGTCAATACATGAACATATAGGCAAGGATGAAAGACCACCTTTACTTACATTGGTGCAATTATGTGCATGACATTCATTTTTGTACTCTTCTTTGATTTATAATCTTTATAAGACATATTATAAATATGACCGACTGATTAGTGGTAAAGAAGGATGACCCATGCTATGCTTTATACCCATGGGTTACATTCTTCATAAATACACAAACAAGGATTGACCTATTCTAGGCTTTTTGTAACCCTTGGGATACCATCCACAATATTAGGACCGATCCATGTTAGGTCTTCCTTCCACCCCTGGGATACCAACCATAAGTCCATGAATTGGGATTGGCTCATGCTAGATTTTTTTCCCTGAGCTACCACCCGCATATAAATATATTTACTTTACATTATTTTTTAAATCCTTGAGATAGCTATTTTGCTGGCCACAATATTATTGGGTTTTGGGACTATAGACCAGTATTAAGAAACCTATGAATATTCACTTAAGGTAATAAAAATGATGTAGGAATCATTGTCAATAATAATGTCAGACATAGGAGCTTAAATGACACTTTGACATTTTAAATGGAAGCATATGTGCTTATCGAGTAAAGGCATCTAACTTAATTCAAGAGATAAGTACTCCATACAATGATAAAATAGAAAGATACCTAGTAAACAATATCAAATGAAAAGGATGCATGAATATGAGAACTAGTGAAGCTTGTAGATAGATTTAATTTAGGGACAAATACAAATTCCAAGTAAGGAGATCTAAAATATAGATGGAACAAGAAATGATTCTATTAGGTAACATTATAGACTAACAATGTGTAATGACTTAATTTTTGGTGATTTTTGTGAATTATTTATTTATGTGTAATTTGACCACTTTATCCCTCTCCATGGTTGCTTTAAAGAATTTTTGAGGTATGGGGATGACTGATACGATTCTCAATGAATTTTAGTATGACTTATGCTATTTTATGGTTCTTAGAGGCTATAAAGGTTTCATAGTTGACTTTGATCAACATTAATTATTTTATGCGTCAGATGGCGAAATAGACTTGGCTAAAAGATCCGAAACATCAATTTTAGGTTGGTAACATGGTTGATGTATTTTTTTTATTTGGTATCTCATTTAAACCCTCAAATTCGAACGTTGTAAAACTAGGTGATTAGGTTAATTTTGTGAAAACAATTTTTTTTTTGAAAATCTGATATCACCAATAAGTTCAGAGTATAAAAATTAGTAGGCTAGCAGATTTCGTCTATGTTCTCAGGATTTAGGATGAATTTCTAGGTGTCCTCGGAGACATAAAATTTTCCAAGTTCAGCTGGTGTAGCCGCTAAAGCACCATTTTAGCTACTTTAGCAACCAACTCCAATTCGACAAGGGCACTTTAGCGGTGCCCTATCCTCTTTAGCAGAGGCTATTAAGCAACCCTTGTAAGCTTTAGCTGATTGTATACATACCTAAGTACCTCTAAAGCATCACTTGACCGCCTACCCAAGTACTGCTAAAACAATATTTTCTCAATTTTTTGCCATTTTTAGACTTGGAGCTTCTGGTTTTAGAATTTTTGCAAAATTTCTTCCATTTTATGCTTGGGTAAGATCCAAACCCGTATTTCAATTATTTTTCTTCAATTCTTGTCATCTAAATCTCATTAAATATGATTTTAAACATGGAATTTGGGAATTTTTACCCGAAAAATCCTAAATTAGTATTACTTCAATTTAAAATCCAATTTCAACTGGCTTTATCTTGGGTTTTCTTATATGGGTTTCTTTAATCATGGATGATATATTTTTGAGCTAAGATTTTTGTCTTACCCTTCTTTTTCAAAAATCCATTTTAGGGGTCCATTTTGACCCCGACTTGGAAATAGGCTATATGTTTATCATTGGTTTTTTTCTGATGTGTAGATTATATATTTGTATGTTTTACTTAATTTTGAGATTCTTCAGGAGGGGAAGGCTCCATGTAGAAGTTATTTGGACCAAGTTTTATTCATTTGAGGTGGGTTAAGGATTAACTTTATTCAAATGAGTCTAGGTAATTAATATTGATATAAAAACATGTTGTGGGTATGAGAACTAATCATAAAAATGGATTTATTACTTTTTTTCTTGTGTGGGGGCCTATTTTGTTGTTATTTGGTGGTTTTGAGATATTATTTTCTTTGTGTGACCGTGTGGGGCATTATATAATAGTTTTTGCCTATTTTTATATAATTGGTTGCTTTCTTTTTGGTGGAAATTGTCCATGTTTGGATATATATGGTATGAAATGGCATATTATTATATATCATACTTGTAACACCCCATATTTTTGAGCTAGAATTAAATCATTGTTCCTATGTATACAGACTTGGACCCGATTATTCTATGTATATATTTGTGTGTGATTATCAATTCTATAGTGTGTTAATATCTTTTTATATTAATAGAGGTAATAAAAAAATCTTCTAATTCAAAGACGAGTTAAGGACTCTTCTATTGATAGAGTTTTAATGGATTCTCCAACTAAGGTCCACTTTATATGAGCCTATCTCATAGAATATATTGATTCACGTGTCCTACTGTATATCAAATGAATGGTCTTTGAATTTTATTTCCAATGGACTTGGTTTCACCTTAATCTAATATCAGAGTGGAAAGTTTTCTCATTTTACCTCAGCATGTCCTTCTGTCAACAAGGTGATGACTTGAGGTGATAAGCCATCAATTAAGTGACGACTTATCAACCAAGTCGTCAGCCATAAATAGAATGTGATCAACTCTAGCTACAAAGTGATGACTTGAGGTGATAAGCCATTCACCTAAGTGATGAGCTATCAACCTCATCGCCCCCCTTAAGCATGAAGGGTCCAACCAAATCTTTTGGTTGACAACTTAGTTTATAAGCCATTAACTAGTTGATAAGCTATCAACGATGTCATCAACTAAAAATTTCAAAACCTTTTGATTCAATTTTGTAGGGGTATTTTGGTCATTTACTCACCTCATACCTTACCCCCCTCCATGACTTAAATCTCCAAATGAACGTATTTAGCCGTTATCAATCAATTTTGATAGCCATTAACCCTCTTCATTCCCAAGAACAAGATTTGGGTTTCTTCTTAGGTTCATCTCCCAAGAACTTCTAGACTACATTACATTCTCTTTAGGAAAGCAAGAATTCAAGAAAGCATTCAAGATCATCTCCAAGGCTTTTAATGTCAAGCTTTCTACACCAAGTCGAGCTTATTGAGGTATGAGGATTTATGAACAAGGGTATCCTTTCACCCTTGTTCCCAAATTTCATTATTTTAAAATTTTATTTACTTGTTTTTAAGTAGGGTTTATACCCAAGTTTCTATATTCTTGAAGCATGTGATTATCATAAGATTTAAATCTTTAAGTATATTAAGAAGTGCTTATATTTTTGTTTTTAATTTACAAGATTTATATTATGAATGAGATGGCGCTATCTAGATTTGTTATTGTTGGAGTATTTCAAGAATCATATTTGGCATGAAGTTTTGTTCTGAACTGACACGAGTTTAAAGCATGGGCTTTATGCCCTAAGTTTGAGTATTGAGATTTCAAGAAGATTATGATTTCAAGCACTCTATGACAAGCTTATTTCAAGATTTAAAGAAAGAATTGATCTTTTGATCCTCAGCTAAGAGATGGAATCCACATTTGTTTATCCTGATTATAATTTAAACCAAATAGAAACATAATTGATTTTCAATATAAACCCTTATGTTATTTTAAGGTGAATTTCCTAAAGTAAGGGAGTAGTATTTAACACTAAGTTGGGTATGCATCCAAGGTCACATGCCCTAGAACTACAAGCCAATGTAGGTTCAGCTTATTCCCAATATGGATGATGTTACAAATATTGATCACTTAGTTTAGGTCCTATTCCCATGGAAAGGGTAGGACAAATTTCCCCAACATGAGCTCTCCCCATCGTGGGTAAGATGTTGGACTCCATGATAGCTCACATTGTGTATGGCTGTTATAAGAACCTCCCTAAGAAAGTGTAACACCCTGAGACTATACCCTAGGCATCACACGGTGCTTAAGACCCTAAAGAACCAGAAGCAAACCCATGACTAGTACCTACTGTGAGTACTGAATATAATAGTGAAATATATATATGGAAGAAATCTAAAATGCCTTAAGGTTCTAAAAATACTAAAATAATAATAACTACCTATAACTGATAATAATATCTGAAAACTGAATAACTGATGATACTAGTCTGAAAGCTTCTAACTATCTGAATATGGAGTTGATGGGACAAACCCCAACTAACTCTGACTGAACTAACTATTGAACTGATGGAATACTAAAATAATAATGATTTACTCAAAATATGAGGACTCACTACTATAACTACTACTAATAGCTTGAGTTGCTAAGTACAGTCAGGAACCTGAGTGTCCTAACTTATGATATGAAACATCATAGCGCAATAGAGTGTATGCGATCAATATGTGGAATGTACTGATATTCTAAGTAAGTTAAACCTGATTTACATGGGTTCATATGCATGAGATGATAACTGACTAAATGAACATCATGAAGTAGCTGAATGAGAGTATATGCAATATTGTAACTACTGAACATACTAACCATGCAATACTGTGCATATTGGTATACATTATGTATCTGAGATTATACTGAAGATGAGTACTAATTCTGATGGCTAAGTAACTGATAACTAATAGCCATGGTTCTGTAGAACTGACTGAGTTCTTTACTGAATATGGAGACTAAAACTGTAATTGTGTGAGTTATCATCTAACCGACATACCCTGATTATAGACTGATTTGGGGTCCAACCTTTAACCCCAGTTGGAAGGGTGTTAGCATCATTCCACAGGTACTAACACTGGCTGTGAGTCACCCTAACTGGCTGGAAGATATTTTTTCAACCCTCACTGGCATGAAAACTCATACGAGATGTGTCAACCCGTATGTGGCAGAAAGATATCTCAACCTATATTGGCTATGTAGTTCTGTAAATCAGGGATTGCTACAAAGGGTCAAACCCTAACTTACAGGAATTCCCCTATTCCTAGGTTCGCTCGGTGCTGAATTCTACTCACAACTGAAAGACACTGATCACTAGGTTGTACTAAGCTTGACTGAACCAACTTTGATCATATTGACTGATGTAACTGGACTGAGTTCACTGAGTTTTGTTGAATGATTGAGTACTTCTATTCTTGACCTTTCAGTGGGACTATTCTATAACTACTGGAACTAAGTAAATAGTTATATTTCAAATAAAAAATACCCTTAGGACTCGATAGCATAATTGATAAACTCATATCACAACTTAAACAACATGACAATAGGTTACCATTCATTATTTACTCATACGGACATTTTATCAAACACTTGAAAGTCATAGTTTGGTCATGGGAATAGTTTAAACATGTAGTAATTGCATGATTTCAATAATAAGATAACCAAAAGATCACAATGCACAATTTATTCACTAGGACATTTTGTTAAACACTTAGGAGGCATAACCTTGTACATGGGAATGAACAATAAGTTAATGCATCATGACACAATCAATTCACCATTCAAGGGTTTGACATGAGATCAACATCAACCAACATACCCATTGATCTATTATACATGAAACTTATATTTTCTTAACTTTTAAACCCAAATAACAACACAAGCATGAGCATAATTCAATTCTTAACATGGAAATCATAATTCAAGTTTTGAAAAGGGTTCTTGAACTCCAATGGTGGAAGAACACTCAAGGATGAACACCTAACATACCTTGATTGTTGATTTTGTGAAGATTGTTGGGAATTTCATGAAACTTGGACTTGAAATTGATGAACCTAGGGTTTTGTTCTTGAGAGGATTTGTGAAGAATGAATGTATGTTGCCCTTTTGGGAGCTTAATTTCATGTTTTGGCTGAATTGGGTGAGGGGAAAAGGACCTAAATGCCCTTGGAAACTCATAATTAATGAGCAAAACTGTCCTAGTAATGTGATAGGTGATGCCCCACATCGATGAGGTTGACACAATCACAGATGCAACGTGTCGATGGGTACGATGCAATACCAAAGGCAACACATCAAAATCTCATTTTCTTGCTATTTTGGCCATCCAAACATGACTTAAACGCTATTTGAAAATTCCAAAACTCATTCAATATGACCTATTGACATCCCTGATCATGAATCAATTTGAAAATCAATAAATATAAGGCCAAAAAGATCATAAATGATGCCATTGAAATATCGAGGCAAAAATGAGACTAAGTGTCAACACTTTACGGAAATTTTGGAAGTCTGGGACCTCTTTTTGCATGCTATAAGGGACTAAAATGGCTAGGACTTTGCGGGGTCTTACAATATCATCCCCTTGGGAATATTCGTCCTTGAATGAGACTGACTGAACTGAAAAGAACTAAGGAACTGTACTTACACTAACAAGCATAATTGAATTTTGGAGACATAACACATGACTGAACTATTTCATGTATTCATGAATGATATGAGAATGTTATGCAGCTGTAACTGAGTATGGAATATAGTAAATCTACGGAAGGCTATTACCTTAGGTTGAGAATACCAAAGAATCTGAGATCCTTTACTGAACATGGATGAATAGGAACATAAGATCATAACTAAGTGAAAAGCATGATAAATGAACTGAAAATCATGAACTGAATTGATTTCTTGAACACATGCAGTGACATGAGAATGGTTATAAGGCAAAGATAGGAATGAGATAGTGAACTTATAAGTAACCATGATCCTCAGCTGGATCTACTATCATGAGGAAAAGAAGATAAATTTAGTTCATGAAAAACTTGGGGGTGTTACATCTCCCCCTTGGGATAGTTCGTCCCTCCAAATAATACTGACTTGGTTGAAATACTAGGAAACCTAAGATGATGCACGAAATACTTATAAATTGAACCATGATCAAATATCTAGATTCTGAAACTGATGCCCGATGTATGAAGTGAGCTTAATTTGTAGTTTACATGTATAGGAATAGATTAACCCTTGAAATATCCACAATCAGCTGAAGCATTTCTTCAACACTCTTTATAAGAGGTTCTAATAATGTTAGAGAGCAGGGAATCTTGGACATGGTCAGAGTAGGACATTTTTATACTAGCATTGCTACTAAAATCTGAGAGCTTAACTTGGTCGTGCTACAATCTCCCCCTTAGCTTAAAGCCATTATTCTAAGTCTGTGGACCTGACCACTTAACAACCATCCCTAAATTGTACTAAAACTATTTTACTCTAGAGTCCGAGATATAACAATACTGAAAAACACTAAACTCACCTTGAAAGACTACACATGAAAGTGTAAAACCCTACTGATGATACTTTCTTCTAAGATAGAAATCTTAACATTTTATAGCCCTAAATACATCATGTAACAACTTAAGAACTGGCTAACATAGAATTTTCAACTCCTCTTTCTATTAGCTCAACCTTAAATGATTCAAACTTAGATCATAACACAAAATATGGATATCCCCAATTCTTTAATAACTTTACTACTTCCATCATAGCCTACAAATATTAAATCCACAACACATGTTTTGAATCAACAAACATAAATTCTTGTATACACGGCTTCAAGTCTACTTATTCACCTTTAACATGACTAGTCCCATGAAATGTATAATTTTATCAACTTCATATAACACCATCTCAACTCTACTACTGTTGCTAAACTCTTAGTTTCATGCCTTTAACTCTAGATCTTATGCTATCATAGGATTTTAAGACAAAAATTGAGATCACTTCTGACTCCTAAGGACTAAGGTACTACCCCTTCGTTCACTGACTGGTTCATTGAGAAGCTTAAATTGAACTACTCTATTTCTAAAACAACTAAAGTGATTTACTGGGATACTTTAACTGGGCAATTTCTATGTACCCGTATGGCTAGGACAGATATACCCACTAGGGTGGACACTTAGAAGGGCCCTTCTAATGTTTTGGGACATACATTGAACTTGAAAACTACATCGGGGGTTATAAAACAAGGAAAAGCTCCAGGATCTAACAAGGCATACACATGTAAATGAATGGCTGGTAGCATACACATAACCACATCAAGAGAACTTTCCTGATACCGTCGAGACTAATTATATCTAAACTATTCTGACGCTGACAACTATAAGCAATGGAAGTGGAAGCACCCTTCGGAGTTAGGTCATTAGATGAGACTAAAGGATGGTTGGACAGACCTTGCTGACCACTCTTTGGGCAATCTTTGACTCTGTAGCCTGGCTTGCCACACCTAAAATATATACTACTGTCATCTCTACACACACCCTTATTATTCTTGCCAAATTCTTCACAAATCAGATTAGTACAAACACCCTTCCCACCACCTCTTGACTTAGAGCTTGGTGCTCTATCTGGACTATTATTCTAAAACTTAGGAACAGGCGCATTGGCTGAATATGGATCTGGTGTAGAGAATTTCTATCGGGATTAGGAGTGGTTACTACCACTTGACCTTGCCTTTAAACTACCTATTCTTGCCCTTTTATTCTTTCTCTCCTTCTTTCTAAGATCCCCCTTCTCACTCTGCTGAGCATGAATCAAATGCCTATAAAGAACTATAACCCATAGATTGTTCTAAGCAACTACCAAATAAGATAAGGTAGTGAAAGCAACTCTAAATTTGGTGTGAGAGAAATTCTTACTAAGGTGATCTTTCTACACTGGCAGAGGTGCGGGTTATTTCTTATTTTTTTTTCCATTAGTCTTTTTAGTAGGCATATTTTGTAAACGAATGGAAGATTGGAATTAAACAAAGAGTTTAACTTAAGCAAATGCTCACTCACATGATATGAATACTGAAAAAAAGGAACTTTTCCTAAAAACGCCTCATAGCCTCTTGTCCATAAGTATGGCGCTCTACACACCCATGCCCAAGACTCTACTTAATGTGGCTTTCAGACTCTCTAGGTCTATTTAGAACCTTAGGCTATGATACCAAGTTTTTCATGCCATGAGACTACACCTTGGGCGTCACACAGTGCTTAGACCCCGAAGGACCACAAGGTAACCCATGACTAGTACCTAATATATGCAGAAAATTCTGAAAATGCCATAAGGTTCTCAAAATTCTGAAATAATAATAACTGAGTATAACTGATAATAACATCTGATAACTAAATAACTGACAATGCTAGTCTTAAAGACTCTAAGTGTCTAAATATGCAGTTGATCAGACAAACCCCCAACAAACCCTGACTGAACAAACTACTGAACTTCTGGAATATTGAAATAGATAAATTTATCCTTAAAATATGAGGACTCACCATTATAATTGCTACTGATATCCTGAGCTACTAAGTACGGTCAGGAACCTAAGCATCTGAAACTATGATATAAGACACCATAGCGTAAAAGAGTGTATGCGATCAGTACGTGAAATGTACTGGTATGCTAAGTGAGGTAAAGCTAATATACATGGCTTCATATGAATGAGATGATAACTGACTGAATAAACATCATGAAGTAACAGAATGAGAGTACATGCAAAACTGTAACTACTGAACTTACCGAATATACAATACTGCATATGTCGGCATACATCATGTATATGAGATTATACTAAAGCTGAGTATTGAATTCTGATGGCTGAGTAACTGATAACTGATTTCTCTATAGAATTGACTGAGTTTTATACTGAATACTAAGACTGAAACTGTAATTGTGGGAGTTATCACTAGCCGACATACCTCGATTATAGACTAATTCGGGGTCTAATCAGTAACCCTAGTTGAAAGGTTGTTAGAACTGTGCCACGGGTACTAACACTGGTTGTGAGTCACCCTAATTGGCAGGAAGTCATGTTATCAATCCACACTTGTAAGAAAACTTATACAAGACGTGTCAACCCTTATTTGGCTAGAAGATATCTCAACCTACGCTGGCTACGTAGTTTTGTAACTTAAAGATTGCTACTTAGGGTTAAACCCTAACTAACAGGAATGCCCCTATTCCAATGTTCGCTCGGTGCTGAATCCTACTCCCAACTAAAAGACACTGATCACTAGGTTGTACTAAGCTTGACTGAACTGACCTTAATCGTGTTGACTAACTAAACTGGACTAAGTTCACTGAGTTCTATTAACTACTGAGTACTACTATTCTAGACCTTTACTAGTACTATTCTATTTCTACTATAATTAAGTAAACAGCTAGATTTCGGGTAATAAATACCCCCAGTACTCGATAGGATAATTGATAAACTCATATCACAACTTAAACAACACGACAATAGGTTACCATTCATGATTTACTCATAAGATCATTTTATCAAACACTTTCAAGGCATAGATTAAGCATGGGAATAGTTTAAACGTGTAATAATAGCATGATTTCAATACTTAAATCACCAAAAGATCACAATCCACAATTCATTCACTAGGATATTTTGTCAAACACTTAGGAGGAATAACATTGTACATGGGAATGAACAACATGTTAATGCATCATGACTACAACAATTAATTCACCATTAAAGGGTTTGACATGAGATCTATATCAACCAACATATCCATTGATCTATTTTACATGAAACTCATATTTTCTTAACTTTAAAACTGTAACACCCCGTATTTCGGACTACAACAAAAACCATCATTTCTATGCGTAGATGATCCAAAATCCTTAAATACTATGCAAATTTTCTATGTTAATCAATTATGTAGTGTACGAATTTTAACGAGCTTTCCGTCGATATAAGATTTGCACAAATCCGATACCCAGGCAAGATGTTATGGTTAATTTTAGTCTTAGTCATAAAATACTATCATTTTGGTACTTGGCATGTCGTGGAGGTAGTCTATTTAACAATTGTGAAATTCCTATTGCCTAACGCGATTGTGGCGCATTGCGCCAAATTTCTTGGTCCCAACCAGTGGGACAACGCGATGGCTCCATGTAGTGGTGACCCTAAGAATCTTATTTGTCAATTTCCAGTGAGCCACCGCGATAGTGGCACATTGTGGTGGCCCATAAAATCGGGCTCCTAGTTATATTTTATTTCATTTCATTAAGGGTATGTTGGGTAATTCCCCCCCCCCCCCCCCATCAACTTAAACATGGGATTTTTCTCCCAAGAGACCACATTATTTATTTTTTTTTCAAAAATTTACAAGAAACTCTCTCTAGGGTTTCAAACTAAAAATCCAAATATCCTAAGATTTCACTGTGGGTTTTTAATAATTCTTTCAGATTTGGAATTCTTATTCAGATAGCTACAAGAAGCACCCATAAATTATTCGAATAGCATTCCTAAAGCACGAGTTCATTCAAGTTTCATAAATTAAGGTACGCAGGATTTTCATAAAATCTCATGGGCATAGAAATCATGATTTTAAGAATGACGTTTTGGATTTATGAATATAATCATGTTTTAGAAGTTTTGACAGTATTATTTTGGTCTTTAGACCCTCCCTAAAATTTATTAGAAATTGTATACAAATGTAAGTACTCATTTTAAAGATTGATGATTGAAATGAGAGCATGACTCATGAAAAATCTCTCTCTTGTTATGATTTTCCTTTACTCATGATATACTATGGATTGTTTTTAAATTCATCTTGAAGAGCATGATATGAAATGTCTTGATTTATTCTATGACTTGAATATAATTTTGAAATAAAAAGAGAGGGTTATGACTGTTGATAAATGTTGAATATACATAAAATAAAAGAGTGCATGGTTTTTCCAAAAGCACATGACCACCATATGTTTGAAGAATTCTTGCATAGTTTTGACTTATGTTTCGGAACATGAAATTATCTCATACTATTGCAAATGTTGGGTGTTCTGAATTGAGTTTTAATGAAAGAATTATGCTTAATGAATTATGGTTCAGAATTATGACTTGCAAGTTTTGGTATGACGATACCAAAATAGACAATGCCATAACAGACTCAGATAAACATAGAAGCTAGATTTTCATGACTTAAGATTTCAGGATGATTTATGTTTAGAAATGGATAAAATTGGGCATAAAGAGATGTTAGGTGGTCCCCCGAAGAAGGCACGAGTTCAGACAATTCATTGCCCAAAACCATGATTTGTCGATCCAGGTATATTATATTACGCTGGCCTAGTGCCCTGTGGCGTATTAGACTCAGACATTCCAACCCTTGTGGCACACTTGGATTGAGGGATTCCCTGCCAAGTCAATGGAGGACACCATATAGCCCATGGGATTTTAGACTTGTAGGGGAATACCACCTAACTCTAAAGTAATATGAAGATCAAAAATTTCATTGACAGAAAGGTTTTTATGATTATCAAAACGATGCTCATGTGTTTTGAAAACTGTTTTATGTATGATGTCTCAACAAATTTCTCTCCATTGTTTTATTTATATAAAATCTTTATTTTGGATTACTTTGCGTACCAGGACCCCCTTCCTCCCAGGGTCTAAAACTCAGTTCAGAGGTCCTGCTAGGCCGTAGAGTTTTCAGACAACAGTGATATGTACAGTTGGTGAGTCTTCTTTATTCCAGAATTTCTATGTCTTGCAGATTATATTATTTATTTTGGTTTAATTCCACTGAGGGCCTTGTCCTAGTTTCAGACAGTTGTCATTTTTAGATGTAGTAGAGATTTTGCAGACTTGTTCAAATTTTGTGTAGAAGATATGGGAATTCATTTTTCATAGTTTAATTAAACTCAAAGTATGACCATGTTTCCATAATGATTTACAATTCCACATCTTATACTATAAATTATGAATATTATGCATGATTACCAGAGAGACCTTTATGGTTTGCGATGTTCATTACGGCCAGGGCCCCGGTTCAGGTTGTGACAGAAACTCAAATAACAACACAAGAATAGCATAATTCAATTCATAACATAGGAATAATAATTGAAGTTTTGAAAAGGATTCTTGAATTCCAAAGGTGGAAGGAAATACAGGGATGAACACCTAAGATACCTTGATTGTTGATTTTGTGAAGATTGTTGGGGATTTCTTGGAACATGGAATTGAACTTGCTGAACCTAGGGTTTTGTCTTTGAGAGGATTTGTGAAGAATGAATATATTTTGGCCTTTTGGGAGATTAATTTTGTGTTTTGGCTGAATTGGGTGAGGGGAAAAGGACATAAATGCCCTTCAAAACTCGTAAGTTAATAAGCAAAACTGGCCTAGTGATGCGATAGGAGATGCACCACATCGATTGGGTTGATGTATCACGTAGATGGGTATGACGTGATAAATAACGCGATGGGTCAAGATCACATTATCTTGCTATTTTGGCCATCCAAACACGACTCAAACGAGGTTCAAAAATTCCGAAACTCACTCAATATGACCATTGATGTCCCTGATCATTAGTAAATTTAAAAATTGACAAATCTAAGGCCGAAAAGATCATAAATGATTCCATTGAAATATCGAGGCCAAAATAAGACTAAGTATCAACACTTTACAAAAATTTTCAAAGTCTAGGACATATTTTGGCATGCTATGAAGGACTAAAATGACTAGAACTTTGTGGGGTCTTACAATATCCCCCCTTTAGAAATATTCATCCTCGAATAAGACTGACTGAATTTAGATAAACCGAGGAACTGTACTTACACTGACATGCATAACTGAAGCATGACTGAATTTTAGAGACATGACACATGACTGAACTATTTCATCAATGCATGAATGGTATGAGAATATTATGCAATAGTAAATGAGTATGGAATATAGTAAATCTAAGAAAGGCTATTACCTTAGGCTATGAATACCAAAGAATCTGAGATCCTTTTACTGAACTTGCATGAATGGGAATATGAGATCATAACTGAGTCTGAAGCCTGATAAATGAAATGAAGATCATGAACTAAACTAATTTCTTAAACACATGCAGTGACATGAGAATAGTTATAAGGCTGAGATAGGTATTAGAAAGTCAAGTTGTGAGTAACCATGATCTATGGATGGATCTGGTCACTTGAGGAAAAAAATGATAGATTAATTTATGAAAAACTCGAGTGTATTACATCTCCCCCTTTGGATAGTTTGTCCCTCGAATAATACTAACTTGGCTAAAATACTAGGGAAAAAAGCTGATGCACGGAAAGCTTATGAATTGAGCCATGATCTAATATCTAGATTCTGGAACTGATGCCTGATATATGAACTGAGCTGAATTCATAGTTTACATGGATGGGAAAATATTATCCCTTGAAATGGCCACACTTAACTAGAGTATTTCTTCAATGCTTTTTCTAAGAGGTTTTAATAATGTTAGAGAGCAGGGAATCTTGGACATGGTTCGAGTAGGACATCTATATACTATTATTTCTACTAGAATCTGAGAGCCTGACTTGGTCACTTGTGCTACCATCTCCTCCTTAGATTAAAGTCATCATTCTAAGTCTGTGGACCGGACCACTTAACCAACATCTCTAAACTATACTTACACAATTTTACTCTAGAGTCCAAAATATAAGAATACTAATAAACACTAGACTCACCCTGAAAGACTGCACCAGAAAGTGGAAAACCCTACTACTGATACTTCTTTCTGAGATAGAAATGTTAACTTTTTATAGCCTCAAATACATCATGTAACAACTCAAGAACTGAGTAACTTAGAATTTTCAACTCCTCTTTCTATTAGCTAAACCTTCAAAGATTCAAACTTAGATCCTAACACATAACATGCATATCCCTAATTCTTTAATAAGTATACTACTTTCATCATAGCCTATAAATATCATATCCACAACACATGTTTCGAACCAACAAATGTAAATACTTGTATACACTACTTTAAGCATACTGATTCACCTTTCACATAACTTATCCCATAAAATATATAATCTGCTCAATTTCAGATAACACCATTCCAACTTTACTGCTACTGCTAAACTATTGGTTTCATGCTTCTAACTCTAGATCATATGCTGTCATAGGATTTTAAGAAGGAAACTGAGATCACGTTTGAATCTTAAGCACTGAAGTACTACCCCTTCATTCACGAACTGGTTCATTGAGAAGCTAAAACTAAACTACTCCATTTCTGAAATCAACTGAAATAATTTAATAAGATATTGTAAATGAGCAATTTCTATATACCTGTCTAGCTAGGATAGATATACCCATTGGGGTAGACACTGAGAAAGACTCTGCTAAGTTTTTGGGACTGACACTGAACTTGATAACTACATTGGGGGTTACAAAACAAAGAGAACTATAGGATATAACAAGGCATAAACATGTAAACGAATGTCTGGTAACATAACCCGCAACAATATCAAACGAACTTTCCTGATCCTGTCGGGACTGAATTGCATCTAACCTATTCTAAAGCAGACCACTATTAGCACTGGAAGCAGCATCACCCTCCTAATTCAGGTGATTGGACGAAACTAGAGGATAGTTGGAATGACCCTGCTGACCACTCTTTAGGTAATCTCTGACTCTATCGCCTAGCTTTCCTCACCTAAAACATACACCACTACTGCCTTTACACACACACTTATGATTCTTGCCATATTTTTTGCAAAGTAGACTAGTACAAACACCCTTCCAACCACCTTGTGACTTAGAGCCTTGTTCTCTATCTTGACTATTATTCTTAAACGTAGGTACTGGCACAATGGATAAAGGCAGATATGGGGCTGAGAATTTCTAGAGGGATTGGGAGAGGTTACTACTCATTGACCTTGTCTTAAAACTACTTGTTCTGGACCTCTTATTGTTTCTCTCTTTCTTTCTAGACTCCCCTCCTTACTCTACTGAGCATGAATCAAAAGACTAGAAAGGACAACAACCTGCAGATTGTTCTGATCAACTACCAAATTAGCTAAGGTAGTGAAAGCAACTTTAAATTTTGCATGAGAGACGTGGTAATTCCAGTGATCTTCCTACACTGGCAGAGGTGTGGGTTGATTCTCGTTTCTTTTTTTCATTAGTCTTTCTAAGAGGCATATTCTATAAAATAAAGGAAGTTTGGAATTAGACAGAGAGTTTAACTTGAGCACATGCTCACTCGTATGATATGAACACTTAAATAAGGGAACTTTTACTAAAAATGTCTTATTGCCTCTTGTCCATAAGTATGGTATGCTACACACCCATGAACAAGACTCTAATTGATGAACCTTTCAGATTTCTTAGGACTATTTAGAACCTTAGGCTCTAATATCAAGTTTGTAATGCCACGACACTGCACCCTGGGCATCATATGGTGCTTATGACCCCGAAGGACCACAAGCTAACCCATGCTTGGTACCTGCTCTGAGCACTAAAAATAATATGAAAATATATATGTGGAAGAAATCTGAAAATTCCATATATTCTAAAAATATTGAAATAATAATTACTGAGTATAATTAATAATAACATCTGAATAATTGAATATGCTAGTCTGAAAGCCTCTAACTGTCTGAATATGGAGTAGATGGGATAAACCCCTAACTAACACTGACTGAACTAACTACTAAACTACTAGAATACTAAAATAGATAACTCTATCCTCATATCTGAACCTATGATATAAGACATCATAGCATAAAAGAGAGTATGTGATGAGTACATGGAATGTACTAGTATGCTATGTGAGGTAAGGCTATTATACATGGGTTCATATGCATTAGATAACAACTGAATAAATGAACATCATGAAGCAACTGAATGAGAGTATATGAAAAATAGTAACTACTGAACATACTGAACATGCAATACTGTGCATATCGGTATACATCATGTATCTGAGATTATACTAAAGCTGAGTACTGAATTTTGATGGCTGAGTAACTGATAACTTAGAGCTATAGTTCTGTAGAACTGACTGAGTTCTTTACTGAATATTGAGACTGAAACTATAACTTTCGAAGTTATTATCTAACCAACACACCCTAATTATAGACTAATTTGGGGTCCAACTTTTTACCCCAATTGGAAGGGTGTAAGTATCGTTCCATGGGTACTAAAGCTGGTTGTGTAACACCCTAATTTTCTGAACTAGAATGCTTCACGGTGGTCATAACCCCAAGGGAACATAACCTAACCCATGACTGATATTTGTACCTGTACACTACATAATATATGAATATAAATGTAAAAATATGAACTGAAAGGCCATAAGGTTCAATACTAAACATAATCTGAATAATAACAATATCTAAATAAAGTTGTATCATACTACCAAAACAAAACCAAAATACTTAAGTCTGAATCTAGTCTGTAATCTAGTTTGAAATTCTCTAACTGTCTGAAGTAGGGAGTGGAAGGAACATGTCTCTAACTAAATCCTGACTACTAAAAGCCAAACTAAAATACTGAAGTAATAAAGAAGTAATCATATCCTCAGAGAATAAAGACTCACTACTAACTCTGACTGCTGAAATCTATAATGCTACTTCTGATTTGGAACTCGTGCCTCTGAACCTATGGTGTAACAAAAGAGAAAGAACCATAGCGTAAATACGTCAGTACGTATGAATGTACTAAGTATACGAGTGAGGTAGGCTAAATGCAAAGGGGTTTATATGCATGAACAATACTGGCTTATATAAATATGAGAATACATACATGCATAAGTAACTATAACTGAACTCGTGGTGATACTGACTACTATGTCTTAATGCTGACAACATGAGTTTACTGATACTGAGATACTAAATAGTTGAACGACTATTTTTGACAGTTCGAATTATGAAGAACTAGTCTGATTGACTGTGTCTAAAGGTTTTAAAACTGAATACTGATAACGTAAGCTATGAAGACTGATCTAACTAATATAACTGTGATGATCAGCCTAACCGATGTAACTGATACTGAGCAATGGTATCTGACAGTCTAAATCTTCTAATAATGATTAAGAGTGACTAAGCTTGAGATCAGTCCAAACTAACGGGTGATCTCTGGAACTGATATTGAGAATACTCAACTAAATCTGAGACTGAGGTCAAGCCTATCTAATGGGTGAACTCTGTAAGTACTGATACTGAATAACTTTATGTTAGATCAATCCTATCTAATGGGTGGTATATGAATCTGTGGAACTATCTAAGTTCCTTACTGAGATTGATGACTATATCTGACAGTCCTAATTTCTGAGTTCTAATCTAAAGACTGATACTAAAACTGTAACTATGAAAGTTCTCACTTAACCGACATGCCCTGAGTCTGAACTACTGGGGTCCAAACTGTAACCCAAGCTGGAAGGGTGACAATACCGTGCCATAGGTAAAGACCTCTCTGGTCAAGCCTATCTGATGGGTGACCATCGTAGGAAGTCAAGCCTAAGGCAGTATAATAGTCAAGCCTCTTTGATGGGTGACAAGCCTTTTTTTGATGGGTGACTCCTATATCCTGTGCTGGCTACGCAGTTTTGGTGTTCAGGGATTGCTCCTAATGACTCTGCCTCTTTGAAGGGGAGCCTCCATCCCTGCACTCGCTCGGTGCTAGCTCCTACTTCTAACTGAAAGACTCTAAACTGATTCTTAGAACTTTTACTTGATCTGAACTAAAGCTGTTACTGAGTTTCTTACTTGACTAAGCTAACTGAGTTTACTTAGTTCTATTATCTGATGGAATATGAATGAATCTATTATTTGACTGAATGATATTAAGTTTTGAATTGATTTCTTGAATGCTACTGAGATCTGAGTTGAGTACTAAACTGAAGTTGAAATGATAATAATACTTAGATTACTGAGATTTCTTAAGTTCTATAACTGTCTGAGAGTTCTAAATTCTGTAACTGACTGAGTTCTACTGATCATAGTACGACTGAAATTATCTTGAGACTGTCTCAGCTTAGGCACACAACTATATTTTTCGGGTACTAGTACCCCCGGGACTCGATGGAAGGAAACTGACACACATGATACTTCTTGATCATAGGAATAGAATCCACAACTCATAATACCATAAATAGAGGATTTCATACTACACATGGTTCTTAACATCTTATACATGAAAGGGAATGCATATAACATGATTCCAATATCATGAGCATTCCATATCACAATAACAATACATAACAATTAGCATGGAATTCATGTTGAGTCATAAGGAACAGAGCATGGACTTGTCATTTAAGTTCTATTTAGCTATAATACATGATTTCTAGTCTCTTTGGTATTTTATCAAACACCTTGCATGCACACTTTATAGCATAGACATATTCATCACATTAATGATTAAAACCATGCAAAATTCATATATTTCAATTTACATGACATCCTAGTTTCATAAAATCACATAAAGATTCTAGCTTGGGAGTTGTATAACAATCAATCACACAAACAAAATCAACCCACAACATAACTTCATGATTCATAATTTAAAAGGGGATTCTTGAACTCTACGGATGAAAAGAATCCGTGGATGAACACTACACCTACCTTAGATAGGAAACTTTGATGATTTGCTGGAGAGTTCTTGGATTGGAAATCTAAATTCTTGATTATCTTGGAAAAAGGGCTTGAATCTTGCTTTTGGGAGATGATTTTAATAAAAACCCTAATCTTGTGCTTGAAAGTGTAAAAGAGGGTTTTTGAGATATTTAACTAAAGAAAAATAAGAGAAAGTTATGTCTGTTGAGGTTTATAAGTCATGGGAGGTGAAGGAAAATACCAAAATACCCTTATGAAACCACGTCCCAATTGCTGAATATCTTAGCTAACGACCAAGGCTGAAATGTCGTCAAATTTGTGATAAGTCGTCACAAATGTCATCACTTGCGAGCTGGTTTCTGTCTAAGGCTAACGACATTTATGATAAGTCGTCATACTTGTGATAAGTTATTAGAAATGTCATCAATGTGGGTTGGATTCTTCCTAAGGCTGATGACATTTATGATAAGTCGTCACACTTGTGATAAGTTATCAGCAAATGCTGACATGCTGGAGTAAAATAGGCATAAATCTTTGCTCCGATATCGGATTTGGGATAAAGTGGTATCGTTGGAAAGATAATTCAAATAAAGTTCATTTGAAATATAGTAGGTCCTATAATTCGATATACACAAGGAGTTATGGTCGATTGAAGTTGACACAAGATTTGACGCTCACTAAAACTTGAACGATAGTAAAGCTTTCAACGTTTCCTTAAGTTAGGGGACCTCTATGGTCTTAATTCATGCTCAAATAGATTCCAAAACTACATAATTGATTAACACACTAAATTTACATAGGATTCGAGGCTTTTGGAACATCTATACATATGAATAATGGATTTTCATTCTAGTTCGAAATGTGGGGTGTTAGAGGTTGTAAGTCACCCTAACTAAAAGGAAGACATTTTGTCTACCCTTACTGGTAGGAAAACTCATACGAGATATGTCAACCCTTATTTAGAAGGAAGATATCTCAACCATAAATTGCTATGTAGTTCTATAACTCAGGGATTGTTACTAAGGGTCAAACCAAACTGACAACAATGCCCCCATTCCTATGTTTGCTCGGTGCGGAATCCTATTCCCAATTGAAAGACACTGATACTAGGTTGTACTAAGCTTGTCTAAACTGATCCTGATCATGTTGACTGACAGAAGTGGACTGAGTTCACTGAGTTCTGTTAACTGACTGAGTACTACTATTCTTGACCATTACTGGGACAATTCTATATCTACAACAATTAAGTAAATAGCTAGATTTTCATTAATAAAAAAACCCCAGGACTCGATATCATAATTGATAAACTCATATTACAACTTAAACAATATGACAATAGGTTACCATGCATGATTTACTCATATGATGATTTTATCAAACACTTACAAGGCATAGCATAAGCATGGGAATAGTTTAAACATGTAATAATAGCATGATTTCAATATTAAGATCACTAAAAGATCACAATGCATAATTCATTCACTAGGATATTTTCTCAAACACTTAGGAGGCATAACTTTGTACATGAGAATGAACAACATGTTAATGCATCATGACTACAACAATCAATTCACCATTCAAGGGCTTGACATGAGATCTACATCAACCAACATACCCATTGATCTATTTTACATGAAACTCATATTTTCTTACCTTTTGAACTCAAATAACAACCCAAGAATAAGAATAATTCAATTCATAACATGGGAATCATAATTCATATTTTGAAAAGGATTCTTGAATTCCAAGGGTTTAAGGAAACCCAAGGATGAACACCTGACATACCTTGATTGTTGATTTCGTGATTATTATTGGGGATTTCATTGAACTTGATAAACCTAGGGTTTTGTTTTGGAGAGGATTTGTGAAGAATGAATGTATTTTGTTCTTTTGGGAGCTTAATTTTGTGTTTTTGCTGATTTGGATAAGGGGGAAAAGATCTAAATGCCCTTAGAAACTTGGAAGTTAATGAGAAAAACTGGCTTAGTGAAGCGATAGGGAATGGGCCTCATCGATGGGTTGATGTGATTACCAACACATTGTGTCGATGGCTATGACCTGATAGCCAATGCGATACATCGAGATTGTTTGACTTGGTATTTTGGCCATTCAAACACGTCTTAAATGATGTTTGAAAATTCTAAAACTCACCCCATATGACCATTGACATCCCTAATCATTTATAAATTTAAAAGTTGACAAATCTAAGTTCAAAAAGATCACAAATGATGCCATTTAAATGTAGAGGCCAAAATGAGACTAAGTGTCAACACTTTACTGAAATTTTTGAAGTTTGGGACCTCTTTTGGCATGCTATAAAGTACTGAATGACTAGAACTTTGCGGGGTCTTACAATACTCCCCCTTGGGAACACTCGTCCTTTAATGAGACCGACTGAATTGAGAGGAACTGAGGAACTGTACTTACACTGACATACATAACTGAAGCATGACTAAATTTTAGAGACATCGCACATGACTGAACTATTTCATGAATGCATGAATAATATGAGAATGTTATTTAGCTATAACTAAGTATGGAATATAGTAAATTTAAGGAAGGATATTACCTTAGGCTGAGAATACTGAAGAATCTAAGATCCTTTACTTAACATGCATGAATGGGAACATGAGATCATAATTGAGTTTGAAGTATGATAAATGAACAGAATATCATGAACTGAACTGATTTATTAAACATATGCACTGACATGAGAATGGTTATAATGCTGAGATAGGAATAAGAGAGTCAACTTATGAGTAACCGTGATATTTGGCTAGATTTAGTCTCATGAGGAAAAGATGATAGATTTAGTTCATGAAAAACTCAAGGGTATTACATCTCTCCCTTGGGATAGTTCATCCCCCAAATAATACTGACTTGGCTGAAATACTAGGAAAACTAAGAAGATGCATGGAACTTTTATGAACTGAACCATGAACGAATATCCAGATTTCGAAACTGATGCCTGATGTTTGAACTGAGCTAAATTCGTAGTTTACATGGATGGGAATAGATTAGCCCTTGAAATTGCCACACTCAACTAGAGTATTTCTTCAACACTCTTTCTAAGAGGTTCTAATAATGTTAGAGAGCAGGGAATCCTAGAAATAGTTCGAGTAGGACATCTGTATACTGGCATTACTACTAGCATCTGAGAGCCTGACTTGGTCACTTGTGCTACCATATCCCTCTTAGCTTAAAGCCATCATTCTAAGTTTGTGGATCGGACCACTTCACCAATATCTCTAAACTGTGCTGAAACTATTTTACTATAGAGTCTAAGATATAATAATACTCATAAACACTAAACTCACCCTAAAAGACTACACCTAAAAGTGTAAAACCCTACTGCAGGTACCTTTTTTTTATACAAAGATCTTAACTTTTTATACAAATACATCATGTAACAAGTTAAGAACTGACTAACTTAGAATTTTCAACTCCTCTTTCTATTTGCTCAACATTAAAAGATTCAAACTTAGATCCTAACACATAACATGGATATCCCAATTTTCTAATAACTATACTGCTCTTATCATAGCCTACAAATATCACATCCATAACACATGTTTCAAATTAAAAAACTTAAATTCACGTGTACACTACTTCAAGACTACTGATTCACCTTTCGTATGACTAGTCCAATGAAATATATAATCTACTCAACTTCAGATAACACCATCCCAACTCTACTACTGGTGCTAAACTCTTGGTTTCATGGTTTTAACTCTAGATCATATGCTGTCATAGGATTTTGAGAAGGAAACTGAGATCACGTCTGACTCCTAAGCACTGAGGTACTACCCCTTCATTCATTGACTGGTTCATTAAGAATATGAAATTAAACTACTCGATTTCTGAAATCAACTGAAGTGATTTTTTAAGATACTGTAATTAGGCAATTTCTATATACCCGTCTGTCTAGAATAGATGTACCCACTGGGGTAGACACTAAGAAGGGCTTTGCTAAGTTTTTAGGACTGATACTAAACTTGACAACTACATTACAGATTACAAAACAAAGAGAAGCTCCAGGATCTAACAAGGCATAAACACGTAAATGAATGGTTGGTAACGTAACCACAACCACATCAAGAGAACTGTCTTGATCCTATCGAGGCTGAATTGCATCTAACCTATTCTGACACTAACCACTATTAACACTGGAAGTGGTAGCACCCTCCTGAGTCAAGTGATTAGATGAAACTGGAGGACAGTTAGACCGACCCTACTGACCACTCTTTGGGTAATCTCTGACTCTATGGTCTAGCTTTCCACACCCAAAACATCCACCACTGTCGGCTCTACACACACCCTTATGATTCTTGCCATATTCTTTGCAAAGTGGATTAGTACGAACACCCTTCCTACCACCTTGTCACTTAGAGCATGGTGCTCTATCTTGACTATTATTCATAGACTTAGGTACTGGCACACTAGCTAAAGGCGAAGTTGAGTCTGAGCATGTTATGGCCCTCTTATTCTTACTATCTTTCTTCGTATGCTCCCCCTCCTCACTCTGCTGAGCATGACACAAAAGCTAAGATAGAAAAATAGTCTACAGATTGTTCTGATCAACTACCGAATAATCTAAGGTAGTGAAAGCATCTCTAAATTTAACGTGGAATACTTTATCATTTAGAAGATCTTTCTCTCTGGCAGAGGTACGGGTTGATTCTCATTTTTTTACATTAATCTTTCTAAGAGGCATATTCTGTAAATGAAAGGAAGATTGGAGTTATATAGAGAGTTTAACTTTAGCACATGCTCACTCATATGATATGAACACAGTAAGAAGGGAACTTTTCCTAAAAATATCTTATAGCCTCTTGTCCATAAGTATGGCGCTCTGCACACCCATGTACAAGACTCTACTTGATGTGGCTTTTAGACTCCTTAAGACTATTTAGAACCTTAGGCTCTACTACCAAGTTTGTAATGCCATGAGACTGCACCTGGGGCATCACACGGTGCTTACGACCCCGAAAGGCCACAATCTAACCAATGACTGGTACCTACTGTGAGCACTGAATATAATACTGAAATATATATTCGGAAGAAATCTAAAAATTCCATAAGGTTCTCAAAGTACTGATATAATAGTAACTATGTATACCTGATAATAATACCTATAATCTATATAACTAACTATGTTAGTTCGAAAGCCTCTTACTGTCTGAATATGGAGTTGATGAGACAAACCATCAACTAACTCTAACTAAACTAATTACTGAACTGCAGGAATACTAAAGTATATAACTCTATCCTTGAAATATAAGGACTCACCACAATAACTATGGCTTATAGCCTAAGCTGCTATGTACGGTAGAAAACCTGAGCATCTGAACCTATGATATAAGACATCATAGTGCAAAATAGAGTACGCAATTAGTACGTGGAATGTACGGGTATGCTAAGTGTGGTAAGGTTGATATACATGGGTTCATATGCATGAGATGATAACTGAATGAATGAGCATCATGAAGTAATTGAATTAAAGTACATACAAAATTGTAACTACTGAACAAACTGAATATTCAATACTACGCATATCGATATATATTGTGTATCTGAGATTATACTGAAGATGAGTACTAAATTTTGATGGTTGAGTAACTGATAGTTGATAGCCATGATTCTGTAGAACTGACTGAGTTCCTACTAAATACTGAGATTGAAATTGTAACTGTGGGAGTTATCATCTAACTGACATACCCCAATTATTAACTCATTTGGGGTCCAACCTATAACCCTAGTTGGAAGGGTGTTAGCACAGTTTCATGGGTACTAACACTGGCGGTGAGTCACCCTAACTGGTAGGAAGATATCTTATGAACCCTCACTGGCAGGAAAACTCGTAGGAGATGTTTCAACCCTTATTTGGCAGGAATATATCTTAACCTACACTAGCTACGTAGTACTGTAACTCAGGGATTGCTACTAAGGGTAAAACCCTAATTGACAGGAATTCCCCTATTTCTAGGTTTGATCGGTGTTGAATACTACTCCAAACTTAAAGACACTAATCACTAGGTTGTACTAAGATTAACTGAAGTGACCCTGATCGTGTCGACTGACTTAACTGGATTGATTTCACTGAGTTCTGGTAACTGACTGCGCACTACATATCTTGACCTTTACTGGGACTATTGTATAACTACTGCAACTAAGTAAATAGCTAGATTTTGGGCAACAAATATGCCCAGGACTCGATAGTATAATCTATAAACACATATCATAACTTGAACAACATGACAATAGGTTACCATGCATTATTTACTCATATGGACATTTTATCAAACACTTGAAAGGCATAGCTTAAGCATGGGAATAGTTTAAACATGCAGTAATAGCATGATTTTAATAGTTGGATCACCAAAAGATAATAATGCACAATTCATTCACTAGGATATTTTGTCAAACACTTCGGAGGAGTAACCTTGCACATGGGAATGAAATATTTGTTAATGCATCATGACTACAACAATCAATTCACCATTCATGGGTTTGACATGATATCTACATCAACCAATATACCCATTGATCTATTTTACATGAAACTTATATTTCTTTAACCTTAAAACTCAAATAACAACACAAGCATGAGCATAAATCAATTCATAATATGGTAATCATAATTCAAGTTTTAAAAAGTGTTATTGAAATCCAAGGGTGTAAGGAAACAAAGGATGAACACCTAACATACCTTGATTGTTGATTTCATGAAGATTGTTAGGGATTTCTTGGAACTTAGACTTGAACTTGATGAACCTATAGTTTTGTTCTTTATAGGATTTGTGAAGAATGAGTGTATTATTCCTTTTTGGGAACTTAATTTTGTGTTTTGTCTGAGTTGGGTGAGGGGAAAAATACCTAAATACCCTTAGAAACACATAAGTTAATGAGCAAAACTGGCTTAGTGATGCGATAGGTGATGTGTCATATCGATGGGGTCGATGCAATCACCAAATTATTATGTCGATGAGTACGACATGATAGCCAATGCGATGTATCATGATCACATTGGCTTGCTTTTTCGGCCATCCTAAAATGACTCAAATGATGTCTGAAAATTCCAAAACTCACCCAATATGACCTATTGACATCCCTCATCGCGAATAAATTTAAAAGTTGACAAATCTAAAGCCAAAAATATCATAAATGATGCCAATTAAATATTGATACCAAAATAAGACTAAGTGTCAACACTTTACTAAAACTTTCTAAGTTTGGGACCTTTTTTGGCATGCTATAAAGGACTGAAATAATTTGGACTTTGTGGGGTCTTATAGAAAGATAAAAATAAAAGCTTTTAGAACTAAGTGTTATGGCTCACAAATTTTATACTTATGCTTTATTACTCATGTTTATGATTTTATAGCTTTTGTTTTATTCAATCCCAAGGTGAGTCATTTACACTTATCATGCATTATTTAAATATTTATATAAATATTTAGCTATTATTTTACTTATGAATTCACCCCATATACTCAGTACATTACAGAAGTACTGATCCATATATATGTCTATGTGCTACATTATTTCATAATGTAGGTACTAGTTTTATCCCACACATTATAATCAGACAGTGTGAAGCTTCCAGTCAGCAGGTGCTGAGCTCTTTTGATTCGAGGGCTCGATTTAATTATGGTTTGAGTAGAATGTAGTTTTCTTTATTCATTTGTATTGATCAGGAATAGTTGGGGGTCACTTACCAGCTTTCTATAGTTAGTATAAGTAGAGGTTTCATAGACAGTTAGTAGAGTTAATGTATTTAATTTTAGTTTTGTTTTGCATAAAAAGAATTGTAATCGTTTTACATAGTTTTTATTGAACCTAGTTAGTATAGACTTCTCTTTCACATATTTCTTTCAGATTAATGTATCTTATTTAGTTTCTCTCAAGTTATGCCAGTATAAGGGTTTTCTTGGGATCACTTGTGGTACTAAGAACAGTGTGACATCCAAGGGGGTAGTCTCGTGGTGTTACAAACTTCATATCAGAGCACAGAGTTCAAGTGTCCTAGGGTGTCTATGAAGTCGTGTCTAGTAGAGTCTTGTGGAACAATACAGAGATCTTTGTACTTTTATTTGAGACGCTATAGGGCATTTAATAAGAGTTTTTTTCTTTAATACTTTAGATCATGCAGTAAAGTTGTTCTTTAACAAACCTATGTCTATTTGTGTGTTATCCATAATTCTTTATCTATAACTTATTCTTGAGATGACACGACTAGTAAGTTCCAATTCCTCCCAAGATGATGCTCTAAGATTTACTATCAGTAATTTGAGATGTCACACAAGGGGCTTTTGAGGATATCGCTAGTGTGTTATAAGTTCCTTAAGTCGGAAGTTATGCCCTCATCCATATGAGCTGTTAAGTTAAGACAAAATAGGATGTGTATTTGATTCCTTGCTAACCCTTCATTACAGATAGCGTTCATTAAAAGAGAGAGCATGAGCCTTGAGTATTGAATACAATTTTTATTAAGGCAAAGTGTAACTCAGGGTGTTATGATTCATAAGTATTATAACATCTTTAGAGTTGGAAGTATGAATTTAGAAGTTTAGTAGCAAGAAAAGTTGGGGTTAGCATTTGATTGAGGGTAAAAATTGATAGATCTATGTCTTCTATTCAGTAGGATGGGGATGATTTGTCCTTGTGTGTTAACTAAAGGCTAGTGAATATGGTGTAGGCTTCATGGTGGAAGGTAAAGAAGGATTTATTAGTTAAGGTAAATTATGATATGCTTAAAGTAGGAAAGGAGTTTTATATGATATTTCATTATGTTAGAAAAGTATAGGTTCCTAATGAAATTATTATATTGATAAGAATTGGTAATGTGGGTTCTCCTTCAAGTTATGAAAAATAAATTTGTTGATGTTTGTAGAGATAGGGGTATAATTTAGATATATAGATAGATAACTACAAGAGATGTGTGGAAGAAGGATGTGCTTATGGACTGTAATTAGATAGACTGTATGATTATGATCAAATATTATTATTATAAGGTTTTAGTGGACTAGAGTTTCCTGATATTTTGACATGTAAAGAATGGTGTGTGAAGTTGTGGTTAATCATGACTAGTGCTAGAATCTAAGCTTGAACAGTGGATCATCATCAAGTTGGAAATAATGATTATTTGGGATAGTGTGGCTAGTTTTATAGGAGTTGAACGAGTAGGCTTGAGCTAATGTATGCAAGAGTTTAAGTTTATTTATTTGCAATTAAGTATGATATCATAGGAATAATGTTGAGGTGTACCCAAGGTTATATGGGGATTGAATTATTTTTTAAGATTATTAAGTGTCTTGTCTGCTTAGATAATGCCTGTGAGTTTCTAAGTGTGAGTAAGTCTAGTCATGTAGTATATGGTATTCTTGATGGCTAGATATATGATATTAGTAGCCTATGAAAAAAAGGAGGCAAATTATGTGTTTAGTAAGGCAGGTATGTTTGTCGAGTTAATAAAGTGTAAGTCTATAATGATGATTATTGAAGATAAATGAAGTTAAGGGGGGTATGTATTAACAGAGTGTCCAAGAATGAAGTTAGTATTGTCTAGATATAGTTTCTTTAGGTAAGTGAACATTCATGTATAGACCATTAGAGCAAACAAATTAAGGCTCAGTCTTGAGGATATGGAGTAGACCCATAAGCTCAGAATGTCATCTTTGACCCGAGGGGGAGATGGTAGAATAATGAACCAAATCAAGTTTTGAGAATTAGATTGTTTTGCATGTCAAAAAGAGTTGTGATAAGATGTTGATCCCTTCTTTATCTAAAGTATTCCTTGGATTTCAGTTATTATCACACCATATTTATGTCTTGCGTGATAAGTCCATGCCAAAGGCCAATGCTTGTACACTTCATGTATATTCAAGTTCATTCTCAACTTCTGGTGAGTAAAAAACAACTTTACTCTATGATTAGAGTCATCCCTCATACATCTATGATATTAAATAACTTATGATAAGTACGAACTCATGTTTTAGAGTATGATTAGTTCTTAGAACTCATGATACTAATGAAATTTGCATTATGTCATGTATGCCCTCAGTTTAGATCTCTTTAATGAATCCATTCCTTTGACACTCTATCCCTCAAGCCTCATTAAGTGTCAAAGTTATGTATAGTATTCTTTTTAGCTTCAGGTCATTATATGTTAGCCCTTCAGTTACCTCTTCTTATGTTAATATAGTGGTGAGATAATGGATAAGTAATGATTTAGATAAGAGGAAGTTGGTGACCCTAGTTAAGGAAGATTATTTATGCTTTTTCTATCTAAGGCTAAAGGATGAAGGAATATCAAGGTAAATCTTTGGTATATGTCATAGTTAGTTGAGAATTCAGGGCATGTCTTCTTAAGAATAGTGCAAGAAAGATATTACTGATAGAGGGAATTCAGGGTATGTCTTCTTAAGAATAGTGCAAGAAAGATATTACTGATAGAGGTTTAGAGAATATGATAAGTATGACTTTATGGGTGTTTGCTTTGAAGTTCGTATGTGGTTATAATGATAGGCTTGAATGTCATGTTGGGATGTAAAAGGATGAATGTAATATGCGCTAGTGAATCTATGGTAAGAGTTCAGAGTTAGTCATTGAAGTGGTAAGGCATGTTATGCTTAGTGTGTGAGCTCTAAACGAGACATAGAATATTGAATCATTTGGTTTATACTAGTATTATGGTGTGGCGTGTTGTACCTTGTGATTTCGAGTTACGTTTGATGATGGTAAGAGAATTTAATTTAGTTTAGACTTCAATAGATGGACTTATCAATGCCCATGTAAGAATTATAAGTTAAATCAAATGAGTATGGTATTTAAAGGGAATAGTATAGTTGAGAGAGTATTTGAGAAGTGTTGCTAATCTTGAAAGTAAGAAGATGCATTGCCTAAGGCCTAGTAATTTTATCCTAGCTTATGATTTATATGTCTATGTTCCATGCTATAGAGTTGTATCAATGTTGTGATTCCTTATACAAATGTCTAATTCAGATCATGCCCAAGATTCTCTGCTCTCTAATATTATTAGAACTTCTTAGAAAGAGCATTAAAGAAATGCTCCAGTTCAGTATAAGCTTTTAGTATGAGTTAGTTCATAAAGCCAACAATTTAGTCAAGCAATAAGACAGATAAGTTCCTATGGTTTTCCATCTTTCCATCTGGTCATACTAACTGAAGTCTCATGAATATGGCTATTCAAAGAGATAAAAATGTTTGCATCCTGGTAATTTGTGAATTCAGCTTAGTTTTTGCACGATGTATCAATTTTAGATTGTAGATATTCAATCATGATTTAGTCAGTAAGTGTCCCTTGCATTATCTCAGTCTTTCCTTAGTATTTTAGCCAAGTCTGTATCATTTGGGGGATGAACTATCCCAAGGGCAAGATGTTGTAATACCCCTGAGTTTTCATGTACTAAATCTCTCAACTTTTTTTCACATAACAAGATTCAACTTGAAGTAATAGGCAATATTCTCTCATTTTTATCTCACCCTTATAATCATTCTCATATCATTGCATATATTCAAAAAATTAGTTCAGTCATGTATCATGTTACAGACCCAGTCATTGTAACGCCCCAGAAAATGGGTCCCAGAGCGTTACACGGTGCTTGAGGCTACGAGTAGCCCCAAGCTAACCCTTTGAGCCATTTTCATTCAGTTCAACACAAATCAACGGGGTTTTCCATAAATAATCCTCAAATATCAACAGAGTAATCATCATCCAAGAATAAAAGAATTTCAGAAAGATAACAAAATATGACTTATTAGTCAACTCCCAACATCTATACTAGTCTGACAAGCCTCTAAGAAAATCAATAAAACCAGCGAGCCATTGAGACATGCCCCAACTGACTCATACTCAGTTATCAAATGTAAACAATTCTGTGAAACTAACATCAGACATCACATCCTCGGAACATGAGGATTCACCACAACAGAGGATATAGAACAGCGTGCCCGAAGAATCACTGTCGAACCTGGAGCTGAGCACCTGAACCTACATTCTGAGAAAATGCAGCCCACATCTAAAGATATGGGTCAGTACCATGGAAAGGAACCGAGTATATGGGGGTGTATGCAGTTGTATAAACATCATCATCATAAATATTTATAAGAAATATGCAGGATGTATGGAAGACTCACATAGCTGGAAGAAAATCATCATAATCATGAGAGGATGAAATAAGTACAATAAAACATGTGAGTTATCATATAATTTTTCAATCACTTTCAGTTCATCAAGAATATCAATTCTCATAATGTAAATATCACTTAAATCTTTCGAAAGAATAACTTTCATAATTCCACTTTCAAATCACTTCACCATTCACCATAGACACAAGGAAACACACACACACTGGGAGATCCTATAACCGACATAAACCATGTGAGCTACATGGAGGCCAACGTACAACCCACGTTAGGGAGAGCCATCCTATCCTTGCCATTGGAGTAGGACTATCGATATCAAATCCACGTAAACTAGTGATCACTATATAAATCAGCCTCAGGCTCACTCCTACGGGGGCACGTAGTTCTAGGGAAGTAAGGTCGCTTTATACATCCCACTCGATGCTAAAGATTTCTCCCGAACTTAGATCAGATCATTTCAAAGACAATCCACAACAAAACAATTTCAGTAATATATAAAATACATCGGGAGCCATCATGCTTCCCATCTATCAAAATCAACCACGTTGTGGATTTCTTTCACACTCGAGTTCAAAACAACTCCATTAAAACCAAAAGGTCAAATCATTCAAAATATCTTAAATATTCAACATCAACGTGCTTATAACACACACTTTCTCCAAAAAACACAATTTCCAATGGGGATTCATGACCCAAATATCAAAATCATGATAAATATAGTTCAAGATTCATGCTTTATATCTCCAAACATGTAAATTCAGCTTTCAAAATCATAAACATCAAGATTTTATAATAATCATCATAAGATATGGGTTCATGCTTCAAATTCGTAAAAATCAAATAAAAATAATGCCTTTGTAAAGAAAATTACTTTTGGGCACATGAACGAGAGAGAGTTCTTGTTGAAAAAACCCACATACCTTGAATGATGAACTTTAGATCGATACTTATTTTTGAGATGTTAATTGTGCCTTTGAATGATGGTTCTTGGAGTTCTTGAACTAGGAACTTGGAATCTTGAATAAATTTGCAGAATTAATGATGAACTTTGGAGGTTCTTGAAGTTGGATGTAGGAGCTTAGGGTTTTCTTTTTGAGGGTATTTGATGAAATACAATATATACTGCTTATAATAGGCTATAATATAGGGCTTGGACGGATTTTGGGTGAGGGGTAATGACCAAAATGCCCCTAAAAATAAAAAAAATTCTTGAATCTGTCCTTTGGTGGACTGTTTTGATAGTCTGAAGTAGATCAATCATAACATTTTATTCCGATATCAAAATTGGATGAAACGAATTTCATTAAAAAGAGGACTGTCATATCTTTCTTTTGATATATAGTATCTCACCCAGATCATTGTGTACGAGGAGTTATGATCATTTGATAGGCTGAATTAGATCGACCATAACTTTTTGCTTCGATAGACAAATTGGATGAAACCAATTTTATTGGAAAGAGGATTCGTAGAGCTTTCGGTTGATATATAGTAGATCACCCAGATCATTATGTACAAGGAGTTATGATCATTTAAAGTTGGAGCAAAAATACGCCAGGCCTCAGTACTTTTTCCGGCATGTTTTACTGTTCAGTACTATTCACGGTTCGATCGGAATGTTCATAACTCGTCGCTCGGGTGTTCATTTTGGATGATCCACATATCTTTGGAAAGCTTATTTGATAGTCTACGCAATGGTGGGCTATAATCTTAGACATTTTGCATGAAAAATTTATAATTCACTCTAGAAGATAGAACCCAACACGTTTACGCACAAAATTTCAACGAAAAATTTCCCGGGGTATTACATCATCCCCCCCTAGAAACATTCATCCTCGAATGACGCTAGACATGCCAAGATTAGATAGGGAATAGAGCATACAGCTGAAACCATTCGTTAGACTCATCACTACATCATTTCTCACTCCGAATGCAACATAGAATGCATAAATTCAAGACTACAGCTGAACACATAATAAATGACAGCTGAACTGCTGCAACTTTTATCAAAAGTGCATGATTTAGGAAAGAACGGTACCTTCGGCTTGATCGGAGTTCGCGGAAAATAGGTGCGGGTACTTAGATCGCATATCCGCCTCAGCTTCCCAAGGGTACTTAGATCGCATATCCGCCTCAGCTTCCCAAGTTGCACCCTCAACAGATTGGTTTTTCCACAACACCTTGACCAAGGGAACTTCTTTGTTCCTTAGTCTTCGGACACTGAAATCAAGAATCTCAACAGAAATCTCATCAAAAGAAAGATTTTCTTGAATGTCAGCACTCACAGAGGAATCCACTACCACAACATCACTAATATGCTTTATAAGAATGGAGACATGGAATATTGGATGAACAGAGGACAACTCGGAAGGAAACTCGACCTCATAAGCTACCTTACCAACACGACTAAGAATTTTGTAAGGAACAACATAACGGGGACTAAGCTTCCCCTTCTTTCCGAATCTCTTCACCCCCCTCATGGGTGAAATTTTCAAATACACTAGGTCACCAACTTCAAACTCAAGGTCTCTCCTTCTAACATCCGTATATGACTTCTGATGACTCTGCGTAGTTTTCAACCTTTCCCTAATCAACTTAACTTTTTCCATAGCCTCAAATACCTAATCAGGACCACTCACAGCCGCTTCACCCACCTCGAACCAACCTCTGGGTGATCTACACTTCCTCCCATATAAGGCTTCAAATAGAGCCATGCCAATACTAGAGTGGAAACTGTTATTGTAGGCAAACTCTATCAACAGTAAGTGATCATCCCAACTTCCCTTAAAGTCAAGTGCACAAGCTCTCAATATATCATTTAAGGTCTTGATGATCCGCTCAGCCTGACCATCGATCTGCGGATGAAAAAAAGAACTCAAAAACACTTGGGTACCAAGACCCTTTTGAAAAGCTTTCCAAAATTGTGAAGTGAACTGAGTACCCCTATCTGAAATGATAGACAAGGGAACTCCATACAGTCTGACTAGCTCTCAGATTACAATCTAGCGTAATCCTCAGCAGTATATGAAGTAGGAACAGGCAAGAAATGAGCAGACTTAGTCAACCTACCAACCACAACCCAAATGGAATCATGATGGCATTGGGAAGGAGGTAAACCAATCACGAAGTCCATATTTATGTCTTCCCACTTCCAGGTAGGAATACTAAACTCTTGGCATGTTACATACTTAGCTACAAACACTGCTATATTTTTCTTTATGACACTCCACCAATAGATTTCCCACAAGTCTCGGTACATCTTGGTGGCACCAGGATGAATAGAATATCGCACCCCGTGCGGTTTAGCCATAATCCTGTGTCTCAGATCATCAACATTCGGGATACACAATCTACCTTGCAATCTCGACACACCATCTTCCCCTTGGGATAAAACCTCTACTTTTTGGTCCTTGACTGACTCCTTCAGTCTGACCAAACTAGCATCTAAGTATTGCTTTTCCTCCACTTCCGAAACCAAGGAGGATTCGAAACTACTTTGAACTCCTATACTACCTTCAGCAGAGCCAAACAACCTAACCCCAAATCTAGCCAAATGATGTACATCACGAACCAACTCTTTCTTACATTCTACCACATGCGAAACACTACCCATGGACACTCTACTTAGGGTACTGCCACAACATTGGCCTTGCTCAAATGGTACAACACACTCATATCATAGTCCTTTAATAATTCTAACCATCCTCTCTGTCTAAGATTTACTTCTCTCTGGGTAAACACATACGGCATACTCTTATGATCAGTGAAAACATCAACATAGACACCATACAAATAGTGTCTCTAGATTTTCAAAGCAAACACAACAACAACGAACTTAAGGTCATGGGTGGGGTAATTTTTCTCATGGGGTTTCAACTGTCTAGAAGAATAAGCTATCACCTTACCCTTCTGCATTAATACACAACCTAACCCAACTCTCAAAGTATCATAGTACACCACAAAACCATCAAAACCATCAGGCAAAGTCAAAATAGGGGCTGGAGTGAGTCGAGTCTTTAACTCCTGAAAACTCTTCTCACAAGATTCGGACCACAAGAACTTCACTTTCTTTTGGGTCAACCGAGTCATAGGAGACACTGTAGAGGAGAAACGCTCAACTAAATAGCGGTAATAGCTAGCTAAACACAAGAAACTTTGGATATCAGTCGGAGAAATAGGTCTAGGCCAATTTTTAACAGCTTCAGTCTTTTGGGGATCAACTCTAATACCCTCGAAAGAAATGGTATGACCCAAAAAAGCAACTGAACTTGGCCAAAAATCACACATACTGAACTTGGCAAACAACTTGTGATCTCTAAGGGTTTGCAAGATAGTTTGGAGATGATCAGAATATTCATCCTCACTACGGGAGTACACCAGTATATCATCGATGAACACTATGACAAACATATCCAGATATGGTCTGAACACTAGATTCATGAGGTCCATGAAAGCTGCTGGGGCATTAGTTAACCCGAAAGACATAAAAAGAAACTCAAAATGGCCATAACGAGTTCTGAAAGCAGTTTTTGGGATGTCACACTTCCTAACTATGAGTTGATGATAGCCGAAACGAAGGTCTATCTTTGAGGAATAACTTGCACCTTGCAATTGGTCAAACAAATCATCTATTCTCGGAAGGGGGTACTTATTTTTTACGATGACTTTATTCAGTTGGCGGTAATCAATGCACATATGCAAAGAGCCATCTTTCTTTCTCACAAACAACACAGCAGCACCCCAAGAAGAAACATTGGGCCTTATGAAACCCTTATCTAGTAGATCTTTGAGTTGCTCTTTGAACTCCTTAAGTTCTGTAGGGGCCATACGGTAAGGAGGAATAGAAATGGGTTGAGTATTATAAAGAAGATCAATCCTGAACTCTATCTCTCTATCAGGAGGTATCCCTGGGAGATCATCTGGAAAGACATTAGAAAACTCATTGACGATGTTAATAGACTAGAGAGTTAGAGTCTCAAACTTAGTGTCTTTGACTCTAACCAAATGGTAACTACACCCCTTGGAAATAAGCTTTCTAGCTTTGAGGTAAGAGATAAAATGACTATTGGGTGACATAGAATTCCTAGACCACTCAAACACGAATGTACCCGGAAACTAAAACTTGACCACTCGGGTCCGACAATCAATAGAGGCATAAGAAGAATACAACCAGTCCATACCCTGAATCACATCAAAATCTACCATGTCTAACTCAATTAGATAAGCCAACAAAACTCTATGAAGAACGATAACAGGACACTTTTTATACCCTTTCTGGGCAACAATTGAATCTCCCACTGGGGTAGAAACTAGGATAGGCTTAGGAATAATCTCAGGACTCATTTCAAAATTCACAGCAATCAAAGGTGTAACATATGATAAACTGGATCCAGGATCCAACAAAGCATACACATCAAACTGAACTATATGAAGCATACCAGTAACAACATCAGGAGAGTGCTCCTATTCCTGGTGGGATGGTAAAGCATAGAATCTATTCTGGCACTGCCCACCAGCATTGCTAGAAGAAGTGCCCTAAGCTGGGTCTCGGCGAGTCGCTAGAACTGGAGCACTAACAGTCTAAGTCGGGGTCTGAGGGCGATAGTCACGACGCCCTTCTCCATCCTGTGGACAATCTCTAACTCTATGACCCATGTCACCACACTGGAAACAACCCCTCTTCTTACCCCAATACTCACCTGAATGAACCTTACCACACTTAGGACACAGGGGACGATTTGGCTTACTGCCAGCACTGTACTGGGACCTGGATGCATATGACTTGTTACCTTGATCCTGCCTACTTCTAGGCATGGTAGCACTAGCAGATGATGGTGCTGGCATAAATGAATGATCCTGATACTGAGGGTGACTCCCTTCCTGCGATCTAGTCTGACCCTGTCAGTGCTACTCCGACCTAGCTCTCTTATTCCCTCTCATTCTATCTCTCTCCTTAATTTTGTCTACCTCGATCTATTGGGCATGATTCATCAGCCTAGAAAGATTCATCTTACTATTCAGCATAGCAGACCTACACTTCTTAACCATATAACTAGACACTCCAGTCACAAACTTACTCATACTAGCCCGATTATCAGCCACTAAGTCGAGAGCACACTTGACCAACTAATTGAACTTTAGAAGTACTCCCTAATAGTCATAGAGCCCTGTCGCAGGTTCATAAACTGTTCCACCTTCGCCTCCCTCATCTCTAAAGGGAAAAACTTATCCAGGAATGCATCCTATAACTATTGCGAAGTTGTAGGGATAGCTCCCTCATCTCTACCTTTCCTCTAAGCAACAAGCCAGTCATAAGCAAGGTCCTTCAACTTATACGTAGCCAACTACAAACTATGTTCCTCAGATACATGCATCACCTGAGTCATCTTCCGCACCTCCTCTAAAAAAATCGTGGATCCTCATCAGACTTGGACCCATAGAATTCCAGCAGATTCATCTGTATAAAGTCATGGATCCTGAAGCAGCTGAATCACCTCCCTGCTGTTGTGGAGCCGGGGCCGGGTTGGCCTAAATATTTACTGTAATAGCTTGGGCCAGCGCTTGAAAGGCTACCCAAAATTTAGCATGAGACATGTTTTCATACAATGGATCAGCGGGTTGAGGTTGTTGACCATCATTATTTTTTCTTGTTCGATGTGGAGGCATATTTCTGAAAGAGGAGAGCATAATCAAGAGCAGAGAGAGACACTTTAAGCATGATAGACTTCTAAAAGAAAGAATCACACTTTTTCCTAAAATGTCTTGTAGCCTCCTTCTCATAGATGTGGCATGCTACACACCGATGATCAATAGTCTACTTAACGCGGCTTGTCAGACTCCCTAGGACACCTTAAAACTTTAGGCTCTGATACCAAGTTTGTAACTCCCCAAAAAATGGGTCCCAGAGCGTCACACGGTGGTTGAGGTTACGAGTAGCCCCAAGCTAACCCTTTGATCCATTTTCATTCAGTTCAATACAAATCAACAGGGTTTTTCATAAATAACCCTCAAATATCAACAGAGTAATCATCATCCAAGAAAAAAAGAATTTTAGAAAGATAACAAAATAAGACTTATAAGTCAACTCCCAACATCTATACTAGTCTGTCAAGCCTCTAAGAAAATCAATAAAACCAGCGAGCTATTGAGACATGCCCCAACTGACTCATACTCAATTATCAAATGTAAACAATTCCGTGAAACCAACATCAGACATCACGTCCTCAAAACATGAGGACTCATCACAACAGAGAATGTAGAACAACATGCCTGAAGAATCATTGTCGAACCTAGAACTGAACACCTAAACCCACATTCTGAGAAAATGCAGCCCACATCTGAAGATGTGGGTCAGTACCATGGAAAGGAACCGAGTATATGGGGGTGTATGCAGTTGTATAAATATCATCATCATAAATATTTATAAGAAATATGCAGGATATATGAAAGACTCACATAGACCGAAGAAAATCATCATAATCATGAGAGGATGAAATAAGTACAATAACACACGTGAGTCATCATATAATTTGTCAATCACTTTCAGTTCATCAAGAATATCAATTCTCATAATGTCAATATCATTTAAATCTTTCAAAAGATTAACTTTCACAATTCCACTTTCAAATCACTTCACCATTCACCATAGATACAAGGAAACACACACACCCTGAGAGATCCTATAACCGACATAAACCAAGTGACCTACATGGAGTCCAACGTACAACCCACATTGGGGAGAGCCATCCTATCTTTGCCATCAGAGTAGGACTATTGATATCAAATCCATACAAACTACTGATCACCATATAAATCAACCTCAGGCTCACTTCTATGGGGGCACATAGTTCTAGGGAAATAAGGTCGCTTTATACCTCCCAATCAGTGCTAAAGATTTCTCCCAGACTTAGCTCAGATCATTTCAAAGACAATCCATAACAAAACAATTTTAGTAATATATAAATATACATCGGGAGCCATCATGCTTCTCATCTATCAAAATCAACCATGTTGTGGATTTCTTTCACACAGGAGTTCAAAACAACTCCATTAAGACCAAAAGGTCAAATCATTCCAAATATCTCAAATATTCAACATCAACGTGCTTATAACACACACTTTCTCAAAAAAATATAATTTCCAATGGGGATTCACGATCCAAATATCAAAATCATGATAAATATCGTTCAAGATTCATGTTTTATATCTCCACACATGTAAATTCATATTTAAAAATCATAAACATCATTATTTCATAAGATATGAGTTCATGCTTCAAATTCATAAAAATCAAATAAAAATCATGCATTTGTAAAGAAAATTACTTTTGGGCACAAGAACGAAAGAGAGTTCTTGTTGAAAACCCCACATACATTGAATGATGAACTTTAGATCGATACTCGTTTTTGAGATGTTAATCATGCCTTTGAATGATGGTTCTTGGAGTTCTTGAACTAGGAACTTGGAATCTTGAATAAATTTGCAGAATTAATGGTGAACTTTGGAGGTTCTTGAAGTTGGATGTAGGAGCTTAT